>NW_019525410.1:0-48061 GCF_002814215.2 Seriola lalandi dorsalis | reverse complement strand
TTGGTAAAAAAAAAATTGTTGATACTGAAACTTTCTTTACTGATTTACTTACTGATTCAGTGTCTTTAGTCACAAAGTAAAACCCTGTATCATGGATAGGATTATGTCTCAAATCAAATCTCTCCTAGCATGCATCATGTTATCATATTAAACTCAATGATACATCCACCTGCTAAACGCCAAACCATCACGCTGCCCTGACGGGAATGCAAATGAAATGTTGTAAAGTTTTTTACCCTTTTTGGCTGCCAGAGCTGTATTATGTAAACCTAACATGGTAAAAGTATAACCAAATGACCATAATCTTCAAAGCCTGGCATGCAAATCGAGACTCTATATTTATACCTACAGTATACAGGGGTTATATAACTTCTTATTTCATTAAACAGTTTTATATGATGCAAAACCTTCCTGACTTATTTGTGAGAGCTGTGCAGAAAAGCTACGGAAACTTACAGTGATGAGGGCGATGATGCTGACCAAAGTTTTATTTATACATCAGTAACAGGTTTGTAGCATATTCTGGTCTCATGGCCTAAAAACCAGTGTGATTACAGTGGTTTTATGTAGATGACTGTGTAACACTTGTGTGAAAGCAGACCTAGATATTCTGATTTGTGTCACTGTTCAGCCTGGGTTCACACTACTTCCTCAGCAATGACCTCAATAATGCACAACAAAAACAACAACCATATTTAGTCATGTCCTCAGTTTTTAGGTCAAATTTATAAGTGGCTGAGCTAATTTAATTTTTGCTTCTTTCATGTATTTTTATTGAAACCAGGAAGAATTTAGAAGCAAGATTTTGTCTGTAACTAGTTTAAAATAAAATATGACAATTTTGCAAGCCCATATTTTCAGTTTTTTGCTTTTATATTAAATACATGATTCAACTACCTCTTAATTTCGTTTTTACTGGTCTAAGAGAGCCATCTAAGAATGTGATAAACAACTATTAAGCTTTTTCCTTACAGTGGCTTATTATTTAATGTAGAAGTATGATCAGTCAATTATGAGAGGATTTCTAATAATCTTGACATAATATATCATGATTATGAAATTATGTGATAAGTCATTATTATTAGATAATGCAATGTTTCTCAAATAGAGCTCATCATCTCATAACTGAGTCACATGATTCTCAGCTAATGAGTCATAACTGTGAGAAAAATACAAATAAAAACTGTCTGTTTGTTAAGTGGCAGTAACGGGTTTCCATACCAACTCAAAATTAAAACAACTGTTTTTGTCTCGTGAATTGTAGGTTAATTTTTGTTTATGACCCTCTAAAAATTCATATTCATATTAAACAAGAATGAAAATAACTCTTAAATAAAACTTTAGTGACAATTTGTATACCAGTGAAACAAGGGGTCATAAGTAGACATTGTTTTGATTTTGTTTTGAGGTGTCACAATGCAAAAATGTTGGGGACTATAGTGATATCTTTACAAGTGCATATACTACTGATATTTCACACACTCGTCACAAGTAGGCTATGTATAATAAATTGTTGACTGGATAGGATAGGAGATTACACTGACCGTTCAGGCAGCCATGTTGTTAATCCAACAGATTATATAATGAAGGTCTATGTGCTGTTAATGGCGTTGTTTTAGGTACAGTATACCATATCTATATGGAAAGCATGCTTTTTCTTGTTCTAAAAGTTCAGGTCATAAAAACTTTACAACACACTTTTGAATGTGTATGAGGCTGCAGATTTTCACTCTCACAGCTACTTCCTGTTAAACACAGTCCGGTCTGGTCCTGCAAACCACATGCTAATTCATGAGCGTCATGTCCTTGTTTCATGTGCAAGTTCAGTCTTGTCTGTACTGGTTTTTGTTTGGTTTGTGTGGCCTTTGCAGTATCTCATTCACAATGACATTCTGTTTAACAGTTCATGCTCACATTCCCTTTACTGCAGAACACATACATCATTCACTGATTGCCCTTTATTTTTAACTGTGAGAGACTATTAACAGAACAATCATTACATGTGCAGATTTTTAATTGTACCAATGACTGGTTAAACAAAGTGGAAAGTTAGCTTGAATATCTTTTTGGAAAAAGAGACAAAAAAGTAATTGTAACTTTCAGATTTTTACAAAGAGCTGTAACTCTCATTACTTAACAGTGAAAGTTGCAGTTTCTCAGTTTTCTGAACTTGTGACCTGAATATTTTTAGCCATGCTAGTGGCGCGGGGCTGCATGCTAGTGGTGTGGCTGTGGGGCTGACAATGTTGGTCTTTTAGAATAGTTCTTCACTTTGGTCCAGAATGAAATATTTTGCAACTGCTGAACAGCTACCATGAAATTTTGTAGAGGCATTCATGGTGCCCAGACAATGTATCCCACTGACTTTGGTGATCCCCTGACTTCTCCTCTAGTGCCACCAGCAGATTGAGATTTGTGGTCTGCAGTGAAATGTACCATCAACTGTTGCATGGATTGCAACAAAATTTGATCAGTCATTTACCTATTCAGAATAAAGTATAATAACTTTGGGGATCCAAATTTCATTTAGCTCCATCATCAGGTCAAAATTTTATTTTTTTTAATATATTGGTTTGTTTTTTAATCAAATACCTGCAAACGAATAACATACTGTAGTTTGCATTAAGAGCTAATTAACAAATGTTAGCATGCTAGCGTGCTAAACTGAAATGACACATGTAATACCTAAAATAAGTAAACACACAAACATATAAAATGGAGAAAAGAAGCAGTTGGATTTAGCTCTCAAGAGTGTGCGAATTTGAACCCCTTATATAATATATACTTCTTTTTTCTGTATAGTGAAATCTTAATTATAAGACCTAAGATTATGTGTGTACAGGGTCTGTTCTTCTAATCTTATTTCATCCAAATTCAGATAAATTAACTGAATTCACAATCCTGTGCATTGAATCATCTCCATTTTAAACTTCATTAATAATCTCCTTCCATTTCTGGTGCGGTTAGTTTCAGCCCATTTTTGGTTATCTGCTTAAGTGCTGCTTCTCTTCAAATTCTAAAGAGGTTCTTGTCAGATTGGTGAGAAAGTAACTGAGTTGCTTTACTTCATAGTTATTACTCTGGCCCCAAAGACAGCACGCAGTGAAATAAAATGTTGATCATTCGCCTTATCTCAGTCCCATGTTAATACTAGCAACAGCTAAGTTAAAGATTTTCTTAAGTAATGCTTGCTAACAAAATATTAAAACAGAAAAACAAACAAAAGACTACTATATGGAAATATATTGTACCTGTAATTTATATGGTCAAAGAAATTGAAGGTTGGACCTTTAAACCACTGTAACAAATATCGACTTGAATTCACCCAAAGTTTCTAAGACTGATACTGAATTGCCCCTTTCAGAAAACAATTTCCACTTTATTAGAACTTGTGATGTAAAACCAGTCAGCAGTTTTGATATTGTGATGTGTTTTATGATCCTAATAACAAATGAATATAAATTCTGTACAGAGACATTTCACTTTTTTGTCAGGGAAAACCCAATTAAAATGCTGTTAATTTCATGTAACATCATGAAATCAACAGAATCTATAAGAATCTAAAAAAAAAAAAAAGAAATACAACTGTGAGAGAGAAAGATAAAGGGAGCGGCAAAGAAAAAGCAAAAGTGCTTAAAGAAACTCATGACCACTTGACCTGTGACTAAGAATAGCACAGACTTGAATGGTGAGCTAAATGACGTAGATACTGGAAGACTATCAACAGTCTAATACATTTAACTGTGGAAAATCTGATGGGGGTTGAGATACACAGCAAAGTCCTGTTCTATAAATGAACATTAAGGAAGAGCACAAGGTTTGACGCACTTTGAGTATTCATGTGGTTCCCTCTAATTATGCAACAATACGTCTGCATGTCAACAGAGGTTAAAGAAAGCAAGACACAAGGGCGAAGAAAGTGCTGTGAGCTGGGAGAAACAGTGGTGTCTTGACATCAGAGTCAGATTCCACTCTGTTTTTGACCCGCATCAGTGAGAAGAGCCAGTCAGGATGAAACTGTGTAGTTGGAAATCTGAGTGATACCTAAGGAAAAATTCTTCTGAGGTTTCAGCGGTATCATGCATACTGAGAGATACTGTCAAATTATAATTCACCGAGGAGGTAGTGCACTTCAAATTCAACAATGAACAGGCTCTCTAGGACATCTCTGGACCTCCAGGACACAAACAGAATGTAAGTACAATATGTTTCATTTGTAATGAGGCTTATTTTGAATGTTTTTTGTTTTACACACCTGGGACAGTAGCACTTATATATTCCTATCGTTTTCCTCTCTTGTAGACATAATGCATGGAAATCAAGAATACAAGAATACTTCATCCAGAGCCCATTACCATGGAGGAAAATCAACAGGTAGATTTTAATTTGATCATACTGCATATTAATATTGAATTTTCTAATATTTTCTTTAAAATGTGAATGAGACCAAAAACCTTCTCTTTCTTCCATTAACAGACAGAAAACAAATGAAGCAAGCCTACTGGGAGAATCTCTTGAGATGCTCCTTTCCCAGAAATGTAATTTTTCATCTGCTTTCAAGCAATACAAAACTAATATCATGGATGGTTACTTTTTTCTGTATAATGAAGTTATGTTCTCTTGTTTTACAGGTGGACAAATAGCGTTTCGGGACTTTCTGAAGTCAGAGTTCTGTGAGGAAAACCTGGACTTCTGGCTGGCCTGTCAAGAGTTCCAAGCCTTTGACAGTCCAGAGGAACTAACAAGGAGAGCAGCAAGGATTTATGAAGAGTTCATCAGGGCTGAGTCTCCCAGACAGGTAAAAATACACTCTGCTGGAGGACTGAACCATAAGGGTATGGTTAAGAAATATAGTGCAGCAGAATGTGCTCAAACCTAAATATAGGCATGGCATAAGAAAAACACAATTTAGTTTGCTCTTGAATATTCTATGTGTTTATTGCAAGAGTGAGAACAGACACAATTCTGTAGAAAAATGCTCATGAAGGTAAAGGCCAGAAAAGGCTTGTATCATGTACTGCACTGAAACCGATGTTTTAAATAGTTACTTTCTGACTGCTGCAGATAATGTGCAGTGTGTAGCGCACATTAAAAGTCTAAATTGTAATTGCATATTTAAGTATGTATTACTCTACTTATCTTTTCAGATAAATGTAGATTTTTATACAAGAGAGATCATCAGTCAGAGTCTCCAGCAACCAAGTCCATCGTGTTTTGTTGTGGCACAGAAGAAAATCTACAGCCTGATGGCGAACGGCTCCTTCCCACGCTTCATCCAGTCTGACCAATACAAAGTCCTATTTGATGCAGCCTCTAAACAGAAAGGCCTTAGGAAGCACTGGAAGACCAGACACCAAGCAGACACTTCCCCTTCCCTTAAAATGTCGCCTCAATAACATAATGTCTGGCAAGACTGAAAGGTGCGCCAATGCAATGGTCATAACATGCTGCAGGCAGTGACATCTGGTGCACAGTCAACACTGGCCATCACCAAAAGTAAAACCGTGAATTTTAATTGTGATATTTTGAGTGTAAACTTTTTGCACATGACTGCAGGACTGTTGTGTATTTTGTGAGTGTGAACTTGAACAATGTTCATAAAAAAAATGTATATGATTTTGACATGTATGCATCATGAGCACTGTAATAAATTGCTCAACTGACTTAACAAGTCACATGGAAAGACTGTACCTTAATGGGTGTGATAAAATTGCATCATGTGTTTGTACAGTTGGTGTGCTACTGCCACCCAGTGGTGACTTGGAAAACTTACAAACAAAATAAATCATGAGTGACTTGTCTCAATATTTGCAAGAAAAAAATAGCTTATACAGGTTGTGTGTAATAATGAGAAAAAAGAAAGATACTATGAAGATGTAACCAAGAGTAACTCTTAATGAATGGAAGTTGTGTCCCAACTGAACATGTATATTATATGTCCTCAGCAAATCCCACAAATAAACAAGTTGTTTCTATTATTATTTTAAAGGCGTTTCAGCCCATTTGAAATCCCATTTCTAAAATAATCAACAGTAAATGTAATTAAAATCTGTTTACAGACAGTTATGATAGTGGTGGAAAGCGAAATGAAATATGGACTGTGCAATGGAGAAAGTAGTGAGGTGTATGAAATACATGAAGATGACAAATGCAAGATGTGACATGTACAACCAATAATTAAACTGTGTAACAGCAGAGGTGGAAGGCAAAGTACAAAGTAAAGTATAGGTACATGAAGCTGGTGATCTTCTCAGCTCAGTTTATGGTGCTCCGCAACCTCTGAATGTCCTGTTTGGTTGCTGCACTGAAGCGGACAGTGGTGTGATTTGAGGATGGACTCGATGGCAGTATTGAACTGGATCAAGGAATGGATGTGTAATGGAGGGGAAAGGGGAGTCTAGGTTTAGCCTTTGTCTGTGAACTTGTTCAGGTCACCTGCCAGTTGATTGTCATCTATGGAGATAATTTATGATGATGTCTTGCAGGCCTTTCCTAACTGACAGTGAGTCATGGGCCTTCATCTCCTCAGCATACCTCTCTTTGGCTGCTCTAATTATTCTCTTCAGCTTACAAGGAGAGTGAGGAGGTAGAAGGGGAAGTAATGATGTGTGTAACCGACCACCAGGTGATTTGGGTGTCATGGGGAGTCAGTGAATGGACATTTCACTAATTCTATCAGATATTTTGATGGGTGGCGATGCAATGTACAATTACTCTTGTGTAGGACTCAGCTTATGAGTGAAGTGAGTGGTCAAAAGTAACGCAACCCTTATTTCTCGGTCGGTAGCGTTCTCCAGTCTCTCTGGGCTGTGGTTGACAAGTGGGCTACAACACGGCAGGACAGCTGACTCAACTTTATTCTGCTCTCTTAGCAATACATGTGAATCCAATAGACTTTAACATTCACACCTGTCTCTCTGCAAACAGAGGGGGGTTGTAAATTACCAATTTAAATATTACACCTATTGCACCACTTAATATACACACAAATTAATATGGTAATCTTATAATTAAAAGCATCCAAATGTGTACAATAATTAAGGCCACAGTAAAATCAATGCTTTATTAGCCTGAGAAAGAGAGAGACACTGAGACAGACGGAGGGAGAGAGGAAGAGATAGACAGGGGGAGAGGGAGAGGGAGAGGGAGAGGGAGAGATAGACAGGGGGAGAGGGAGACGTGGTCGTGGTCGTGTATGTGATGGTACTCTGTATCCCAGCATCCATCGCGGCACCGCCCCTGGTTAGCTCACTGACTGTCAGAGGGGAGGCCTTTCTGCGTCTAGCCACATCAAAAACTTGAACACCGTGCGCATATTTTGTGGTAAGTTCGTGGATATGTCATATAATTGCATACCGAAACGTTTTCATTAGCAACACTGCATGTTAGCAGTTAAACCGACACTGTTTCGATAAGGTTTATCGGTGCTCAGGAGCCAGCTGCCCATCCCAAGCGAGCGGCATCAAGCCGCCTAACGCAGCTTTTCGGTGCCCGGTTGGGAAAAAGCTCTGATGTGGTACCTCATAGTTTGTGGTTGGAGGCGACCGGGAGGCTAACATCACTATGCCGCTGCAGCTAAAGAAACCTTAGGAATAGTCTGGATTTTTTTTGCTACTTACTTGGCTATATAACTGTTAAACATGAATATAACATTGTTAAAATCGGCAAAGGCAGCGGGCTAACGTTAAATAACTTCGTATTGCCCCCTCACTGCCCTCCTTTGCTAGCTTAACTAACTTAGCAACATGAACTGGTAGTTAGCAGCTGAGATTTTTGCTGTATCTAGCTTAAACATTATGTGTGGTACCATCTTCTATAAACAGCTCAGTGTGGCTTGTGTCCGTCTTATGTGTATCATCATGTCCTGTAATCGGCTTTAAGCTATTTATGTCAGTGCACAGAGGCAGTGAGTAAGTAATGTTGCTGATGAAGTCAATGTGATGTTGTGTTCATGGAGACACTGTGGTTTTCCTGGAGCTCAATCTTGTGGCACTAACGTTATTTTCCATGCGGCTCAATCCTATCTCACGGCAGCACTATGAAGAGGCTCATTAACTTCAGTGTATTTGATCAGTGACAGCTTGACCTTATATGTGGCAAAGTTAGAAAGGGTTCCTTAACCCAGTATCAACCAGAGAATGTAAAAGTGAGTAAAACTCCCCTTCACCATTTTCTGTTTCAGGCCTTGTCTAGTGTTACAATGGAGCCATCGGGAAGTACTACAATAGCTGCATCAAGCAAACACACCCTGAACTCAACAGGTGGTGGTGGTTGTCCATGGGAGGTCAGCGATAAGACCAGACTGTGCCGCTTCCTCTGCTATGGCTCGGAGGGAGACATATACACGGCCAGGGATGAGGGTCGTGTCAGCATGGAGAGTGCCGGAGCCCTCCTCGTCCTGCTGCAAGAGGGCCGGGGTCCTGAGGTGGTGGAGGAGATAAAAAGGTTCACTCAGGATGGGAGAGCTGTCAGACTCGGCCCCTCTTTCTTCGCCTTGGCTTTGTGCTCTCAGCACTCTGAGCTGAAGACAAGACAGGCGGCATTCAAAGCACTAAAGGAAGTTTGTCGGCACCCTGCCCATCTGTTTTCCCTCATCCAGTACAAGAAGGAATTGAAAGAGGGCATGAAGTGTGGGATTTGGGGACGTGCCCTGAGGAAAGCAGTGTCCGACTGGTATAATGAGCAAGATGCCATGAGTCTGGCTGCGGCTGTGACCAAATGTAAACAGAGAGAGGGATGGTCGCACCAGGATCTGCTCAGGCTCTCTCATACCAAACCAACTAATGAAGGTGAGTTTACACAGGCCCACATTGTTCACTGCTGTTTACAGGGGACAGGCAAAATTATCCACCTTACATAATATCCCTGTTTAGTGTCTTTAAGTCACTGTTGGCCTCATGCCTAATGGCTACCATTGTCATATTTTCAGAAACTTTTTCCCTTTCTGCATTACATGCAACAATTGTGCAGTGTTTGTGACCTCTCCATCAGCAACATAGGCAGTGTCAACTGCAAATCAGAAAGCCAGTGAAGTTAAAAGCCAGTTAGCAATATGTGCAAGTCTTAATAAAGATATGAAAGTCACCATTTGACTGATTTCACCGAGTATTGAAAATGCTACAAAGGTATGCAAAGACGGAGGGGGAAATGCCTCGAAAGTCATGATGATCAAGAGAAAAACTCCAGTAGAAAAGGGAACAGACACATAGAAACTCACCAACACTGACAGAAAGAGACGCCTCAAGCTACGGCCTCAAAAATGGCCGTCAAGTTAAACTGTAAAAAAAAAAAAAAGAAAAGAAAAAACATGATCTTTAGCAGCGTCTTATTAACTGCATACATTTGTTCGATCTGTCCTGACCCTCTTCATTTGTAACCCTAACACTGTGTAAGATTTAAATTCTAACTCTACATCATGACTTAAATGAAAAAAGACAGTAATGTTCACACCTTTGTGTTTTCAGTTATTGCCTTGATCAGCAAATATGTAACAAAAGGATGGAAAGAAGTCCAGGTTGCTTACGCGGACAAAGAGAACTCCGAAGAGGTTATCAAAGTGCTCTCGTATCTTGAAGTGGTGGAGAAGGTCAAGCACAGTTGTGATGAAACAGAGGTCATCAATTTAATAGAAGAACACAAACTGGAGAGGGAACAGCTGCTTACAGACCACCTCAAGTCTAAACAGGTGAGTGTGTGTGTTTTTTAAAAATCACTTTTGTTATGAGATTTCAACCGGGGTATTATTCTCAGAGCTTCCTTTGTCAGTGTATATGGTATTTGGAAACAGTTTTTTCTTATAAGTATAACTGCAAAATGTGCCATTCTGTCTACACTTTGAACCGTATTTCCCTGCAGTCTTTTCAAAGAAATAATGAATATTATGGGTGGAGACACATGTTTTGCATGAGCTGCACAAATAAATCCTAGTTATGGGAAAAACTGATTGGAAGTATATCATCTGGAATGGATCTGTTAGGAAATATGTGGTCATGTCTTTTTTTTTTCTACTGGAGGTATGGAGAGCACTGCTAAAGGAAATGCCTCTCCAATCAGTGCTGAGGATCTTGGGTAAGATGACGTCAAACAAAATTCTTGAACCAGGAGGCTCGGAAACACAAGCAGTATGTGACCGAATCCAGAGCGAGACGGCACTAGAGAATGTAGGAACTAAAGATATTTTTGATTAATTTACAGCTGTGTTTTTAATAAATCATGAGACAGTTTGAGTATTTGATGTTTGTCTTGAAATCTTCAGGCAAAGATCCACCCTTTCAGTTTACTCTTGGCTTCAGAAAACTACAAAAGAGGCCAAGGCTACCAGGGTAAAACAAAATGGGAACCAGACAGCAGCATCCTCAAAGCAATGGACTCTGCCTTTTATAAGAGTTTTATGGTAGGTTCTTTTGTTTCCACAGTTTCTCACAGAACATTGAAGAAGAGCATATTAGATAACACAAATAATCTCTCGCATTTCTGTCCTCAGAATGTGGAACCTGTGGGTAAACGCTTTGTAGTCGCAGTAGATGTGAGCACATCACTGAGCAGCGTCGTGCCGGGGACGTCAATCAGCACTGCTGTCGCTGCTGCGGCCATTACCATGGTAAGACGGTGCTAGAAGAACATAGCTACACAATGTGCGGGTTATTGTTATTGCAGTTGGAACAGCTGTGTCTGTAATCAGAGCTCGGACCAGCCCTTCTTTGGAGGAAGCCTGGGTCAAGGAATTGGTGTGTTGACATATTGTGGATTCCTGTGAAATTCCTTCCGCAGTATGCTTATTGTAGTCCCCAGGCCCTGCAGGAGTTATTAGCTGAGGTGTGTGCCATCACAATGATGATTCTCAGAGTTGTTGAGAGAATTTTAATACAAGAGAATACTTGTAGCATTAGCAGTTGTTTTGTTTTGCTGCATGACATGTGTGTGTATGTGAGAGAAATGGATTTCTGTGATAGAGATGTCATGCTTTTCTTTTGACCTTTGTGTCTGGTGCAGATATTTGCAAGGACAGAGGTGGACACACAAGTTCTGGCCTACTCTGAAGGAGCTTTGTTTCCATGCACTGTGTCTGCTGACATGAATCTCGCACAAGTAACAGTTGAACTGGTTAAGGTAAGGCGTGCCACAGCATCAGAGAGGAAGAAGTTTATCAGTTACTCATCAGGATTCCTTAGGAATACAAGCATTTTATGACTGTCAATAATTACACAATATTTATAAATCGGTTAATACATTTTTACAAGTCCAGTAGCAGATAAGGCGTTGTGTTCACATTGACTTCGCTGAACGTGTCTTGCTCTTGACCTCTGACCTTTCCACCATGTGCTCCAGATCCCGGGTGGGAGCACAGACTTCACCCTTCCCATCACATGGGCCACAGAAAATGGGAAAGCTATAGATGTGTTCATTATTCTGACCAACAACCCATTGTGGACGTTTACTGCCAGCCCAGCGGAGTCTCTACAGAAGCACAGACAAGTACATTTATTCAGTCACGTCTGCTTGGGGAGGGGGTTTTAATAGGCTGATCTCCTCTAAGATAAGGATTGTTTTTGAAAACAGGATTACGCAAACACCAGCTAAAATAAATTTGCAATTTGATGGGTACAGACTTAATCAGACAAATGGGATGAGGTTCTTTTTCACATTTATATCAAAGCTCATCTCCGGGTTTTAATTTCCAAAATGGCATGGCATTTGACCAGTACACAGTTTATGTCATGTATTATTGTTATTCATGTTGTTATGTTTTCATCATTGACAGTTAACAAGTAAGGGCCAATTTTTAAGTAAATGTGAGCATACATACACATACTTTTTGCAAAAACAATTAAATAATAATTAAAAAAAAACTAAAACATTTGTATGTGCCTTTTCTCTACAGATTTCAGGAGCCAATTCTAAGTTGGTGATGTGTGGGCTGACATCCATTGGACACACCATCGCAGACACAGAAGACAGGGGTTTACTGAGCATCTGCGGCTTCGACCTTGGAGCCTTGTGCGTCATTCGTAACCTAGCCCAGGATCTGATCTGATAAAGTATTGGGACTTTCTCTTGACATCATGTGGTTAGAGTATAAAAAGAAGGCACAAAGTGGACCAACGTTGGCTCACTTAGCATGTAGAGTGCCCTTAAACAGCACTAATCCAAAAGATGTTGACATTTACAATTCCAATTTCTCTTTTTGTATTATGTCACTTACAAGTCAACTGACAAAGTGTCCAGCGGGCTGGACAACACTATGGAAATGTTGTGTGCATATATTTTTTCTGAAATTTGAAAAGGAGGTGAAAAGACATGATACGTCACTGTACATCATGCTGTCAAGAGTTAAAGTGCAAACAGCACTCCATATGACAGTCTGTTTAGTGGTTTGATGGTTGTTAGTGAGACACTAACCCTTTTACTAATAAAATCCACTCATTTATAGTGATATATGGACTGAACAAGAGGAAAAGTGTAAGAGTCAGAATGTTACTTAGTGCTTACTGCAACTGCAGTTTGATTTTAGGGGATTGACTAGTTTCTAGTATGTATCTATCTGGGATGATTTTAGCAGGTTTGATGTGATGGTAGAGGCGATTTAAATTTGAAAACCTGTCCCTCTCTTATGCAGCATTATTTTAAGTTATTAACAGATATTAAAGAGATGTATTGAAACCAAGCACCAAAAGTCAAAAGAATACTTTCAAGGTTTTCTGGCTATTCTGTAAAATTCTTTGATTTAATTGACCAGAGAAGATTTTTGTAATAGTAATATTAATGCCTAGAATTCTTTTTACGCAACTCTTGTTGTTTAAAAGTTTTTAATTGTTGTATTAACATTGGTTTTCCCTTGAGAAAATTTTTATTTTAAAACTGAGTTGTCTGCTCTGCTCTTGTTGAATTTATTCCATAAAAGAATACCCATAGTGCTCTTAAATATCATGATACAGTTTTTGGTGGGATTGTTTGGGTTGTGGGTTCTTGTATTTTCCTGTGTGAAACGATGCCAATGTTTGGGACTGTAAGTCAGTTTACTGAAAGTTGGAGAAATGGACTTTTTCTCATATTGTAGTCTGAATTCTATGCATCACAATTGGGATTTTACTGTATTATTGTGTCCAGGAAGGACAAATTATAGCTATTTAACAACTTTTTACCGAGACTGAATCTGCTAGCACATTAATGATCCTGTATTTTTGATGTAAGAATGTTCGTTATGCAAAGACTTACAGATAATTGCTACCTTCCTGGACTTAAAGGAATTGAATGTACTTTTGTAAAACATGTAACAGTAGAGATTTAAAGTATAATGCTTTATATTTCTTCAGACACAGAATTAACACACACTACTTACAGAGTTTTAGTGTTAGGGGCCAATTCATTTTGGGGAAATGCAAGCAAACAGCTATAGTGGTGCTTCTCATTTTAGTTAGTTTAAACAGTAATTGCTGTGAGTACTGACAGCATTCACTAAACTTGACACTTATTCATTGTAGTGCAATTCACTCTTTATGAAGAAAAATAAACTGACCATGTTACTGTGAAGGATTTTTGTCCACACATGCTGATACTGTCATTTTCAATGTTAAGACAATGTCCGCTGTCTTTTTGGCCAAAGGTCAAAATGCTACAAAGCTGAAATATTTGTGTAATATGATTATTGATACAACATTTGTAGTTGAAAGTCTGGCACAATAGATAGTTGTAATGAAGTTTGGTAGTTCACAGGTGGTCATAACCATGGTTAACCTTTTCCCATCCCATGGTGTGTTGTATCCATTTTCCTTAACAAATAAGTATTTGACTGTAGTAGCAATGTAAACCCCTAATAAACAGTTTGCTGCTCTTCAAATATTGCTGTTTCTCTTGGTGTTCTGTGATATAAATAAAGTCCTGGAAATTAACTAACATTACTTTACTGTGGGATTATCACAGACTGTGCCCGAAGTGTCCATCCAGTGGAGGTGTACTTGAGCAAAGAACTGCGACTCGCTTATTATTGTATCTAACAATGTGGACAAAGGAGTCAAAATTAATAATTCAGTTTATCATTGTTGGAGTCTCTGTAACCAAGGGGGAAATTGGTGTAAAAAAAAAAAAAGTTTCATTCGGATCAGGCATCCTGAAAGGCCACATGCTGTTGATAACTGGGGGCCTTTCAAACACTCTACAACAAGACAAGTGAAGATGGCGGATGTGTTGAGTGTTCTTCGTCAGTATAATATCCAGAAAAAAGAAATCGTCGCTAAAGGAGATGAAGTTATATTTGGAGAGTTCTCCTGGCCGAAAAATGTCAAGACCAACTACATAATCTGGGGGTATGTCAGTGCTAAAAATATGTATAAGTGGCGTTTGTAGGCCTGCAGCTGAAGCTCATCGGTGCCTTGTGCTGCTGGTGACGGCGGAACGCTCGCTAGCTACCAGATGCTAAGATGCTAACCTAACTCCTCTCCTCGTTGTTGTTCTTCAAACTTTAAGCACTCTTTGGCCACTTTGAAGTGATACTTAATTGTTGTAGCCTTGACCACACAGCCTCTTTACTAACCTGTATGCGTGTCAGTTGATCTTTTTTAAACTTGAAATGTGTTTATGAGAGCTATATGCTAAACTTGCAGTAGTGATGTGATGCTAACTACTTAGCGACGTTGGCTAGTACCGAGTTGTGTTCCCATGGAGTCAGGGCTCCACTGGATCAAGGGAAAAGACTTGTGTTTTTAGTTTCAAAAGTCATGGCTATACGCAGCTGTTTTAACAGTGCAAAAAGCGTTGCTTGTGTAACGCAGAAAATGAAGTCACAAGGATTAGAAGATTAGCTACCATGGTATGTGTTGATAGTGCTGTGCTTATTTGACATCAGAACCAGTGTTTCTTTGCTTTCATGCAATAACTCAATCAAATTTATTTTATTGATTATAGGCTTTCAACTTTTAGTGGTATGCTATGGTGGTCAAATAAACTTGATTTTCTTTGCCTGTGTTTCTACCTTCAGTACTGGTAAAGAGGGCCAGCCCAAAGAGTACTATACTTTGGACTCTATCTTGTTCTTGCTCAACAATGTGCATCTCCCGCATCCATCGTATGTGCGAAGAGCTGCAGTAAGTGATCCGGAATAACTATCAAAATGCTACAACCTGTCACTGCCAGTACTGCATCACTTTGTAAATAAAATGCTACTCCTCTTTTAGCCTATTGTTTTGTCCCTCATGCAACATCTGTCAAATTCCTCACAACTACCGAGACTGTGTTTTTGGGTGACATGAATGTTTGTTGTTTTATAGACAGAGAACATCCCTGTTGTCAGACGACCTGATCGAAAGGGTTTGCTGTCATATCTCAATGGCGAGAGTTGTAAGTAGCACTTGCAAGATCTTTGGCAATTCTGTATTGTGTTCCTATCATATCTATGGTGTATTCAGATGTGTTGTCCCATGTCTGTATTAGGTAGGGCTGAACAATATGAATAACATATGCACAACAAAAATCATACTGTGATTATTTTGACAGATATTGTGATCTGAGTCATGATTTTAGAGGGACTTTGATTTCTGCAGAGGCCTGTACCAAACAAGCATTTTCCCTTACATATAGAGAATATTATTTGTAAGCCTGGGCTTCTCTAATAACACAATGCTTAATTTATGGTATGTTGTGATTTACATTTACGGTAATCAAAAAATTGCACCTCCTGTGTTCTGGATATTGCACTTGGCCACATTGCAATTTTAATAATATTTTTGATAAGTTGTTCAGCCCTACTATTAGCTCAATACATTTACACTATTGTCCTAAATTTATTATAGGTTTTGACTCACTTAAAGTTAGCTTTCACTGTTTGAAGCCCATTTGAATAGCACCCTTTGTACAGTTGGTCTAATATGAAACATAATGTGTTATCTAATTTTGTTCATTTACAGCTACATCAACCAGTATTGACAGAAGTGCACCTATAGAAATAGGTTTGCAAAGGCCAACACAAGGTAAGTTCACACTTTATTTATTTGGTTGTAGCTTAATCAGTATTATAATTAATCAGTATTTGACACTTGGATTACAGTTAAATACTTACTAAATAGTGGCTTTTGGTAGGACCTTTGCTTAATTGTTTTGTTTTGCTTCTCAGTCAAAAGAGCAGCTGATGAAGTATCTTCTGAAGCCAAGAAGCCGAGGATCGAGGTAAGATGGCAGGAATGTCTTATCTGTTTCTTCATACAAAACACTTGTAACATTAAATGAAATTCATCATCACATATTTGTCAGTGCAGCTAAATACCACTTAGAGCATTTAGTTTGAATCTCCAATCCACCCAAAGTTACAGCTTCATTACATAGAATTTATCACTGGTATAGTTGTGAGTAATAATAAGATGAAGTAGGTGTCTTTGCAAATTCTTATGAGTAAAAGAGTGGCTGACGTACATCATCACACAGTATTGATTATTAGCATTGATACCTGCTAGGTGACTGTTTTTGTCTGAAGCGTTCAAATTGCCAAAACACTCATAACAGTATGAGCAATCAGAACAACTTTATTTTAGATGGTTGTTAAAATTTAATTAAATGAAATTTCATTTAAACATGGCTTAAAGAATTTAGCATTTTCCATCTGCTTTTATTTGAGAAACCGTGTATATATTTAACCAAAATACAGTCTGTATGTACATTTAGTCATGAATGAAGTACATTTTGTTGTAGTTAGAAAACTTGTAGTTTGCTAATTAGTGTTTACACTGCTTTCATTTTAAGGATGAGGAACGAGTGCGTCTGGACAAAGAGCGTCTGGCTGCTCGTCTGGAGGGCCACAAAGAGGGCATCGTGCAGACTGACCAGATCAGGTAAAATGGACCCTCCCCAAATTAACGTTTATACGTATATATAATGTGCTCCCTGTAGATTGTTACACCGGCAGGATTCGTTAGGATTCGTCAACATACCGTATTGCCAGTGTGAGGCAATCAGTACTGATGTCATTATTTCACTGCACATTAATACCTATAGTTCCTTGAGCTACTTAAATGATCCAAAACTCCTCCTCCTCCTCCTCCAGATCCCTTTCCGAGGCCATGTCGGTGGAGAAAATCGCAGCCATCAAAGCCAAGATTATGGCCAAGAAACGTTCCACCATCAAAACAGATCTGGATGATGACATAACCCTGAAGCAGAGAAGCTTTGTGGATGCAGAGGTGGATGTCACCAGAGATATTGTCAGCAGAGAGAGGGTCTGGAGGACCAGGACAACCATTCTCCAGAGCACTGGAAAGGTCAGAGTCCACTTCATAGTAATGATATCCATTCACAGAGATCTTTCTCGCAAACAGTTTTCTTTCTCATGTGATAGTGGATGAGTGTATTTCCCAAAACGTTGGGCTGTTCCTTCAAATACACCTGTTTCAAATTAGCACTTGTGGATTTTCTTATGTTTTGACCTGCAGTGGTTCAGTATTAGACCTTGACACTTCACCTGAATGGGCCATTCCCCATATCATAATGAGATTTAATGAGCAAGTCAGCACGAAATATTTTATATGAGGAAAGTATTGTTGCACTAACTCCTGTAAGTTGAAAGTGTCTGCTCTGTTGCACCTCTGATCACACACAACAGTGATGAAGCAATGCTCTGCAGTGTTGCATAACTTTTGGCTTTGGGTTGATGATGTTTTCTGATTTGTCCCAAATAGTCCATATCCAGGTTTGTTTATTCAGTCATTTTGGTTCAGGTTCATACGGATGTAGACTTTCACCAGAGCAATTGTGAACTTCTTAGTTCAGCCTGAATGGATTTCACTGGCTGGAAGCAAGTTTCAGACCACCATTTGGAACTGCTGAACTCTCAGGGACACAAATCTTCCCACCTTGAAAATACCCCAAGTGTGACACTAGATGGCAGCAATAGTATGGTTTCCATCAAGGGTGAATTTACCCTTTTTACTTTTTTTTTTTTTTTTTTCATCAGTTACAGAAGGACTTGTTCATTGGCTTGAATGTTCATTGGCAGTATGCCTAATGTAATTATTCTGGCAGAATATGAATTGCTTACAAGATGTAATATCCTTACCAGTCTTCAATCTTTTCCCCTTTGTTTTGGTCGTTCATTCTTTTAGGCTGAGCATTTCTCATATGCAAACTGTGTGTGTGTTTTTGGAAAGTTTCTTCAGAAAGTCTGAATCCTAAAGGTTTGAGCTGGTGTTGTAATGTGAACAGGGAAAAGAAGTCTTCACATTTTTGATATTTTCACATAGGTTCACGTCCTAAAACACTAGTCAAGTGCCTTTATGAACATTAAAACTATAATCCTTCCTCCTGTTCCGGCCATAAAAATCTCTTTTAATTGTTCTTACAATCTCAGTGATTGAGGATCTAATTCACAGTCCTTGTTTTGTGCAAAAGTGTGTCCCAAAGCTTATCTGAAGCTAATCAGCCTTCATCAGTCTTAAGTCAAATTAAGTGGATATCTTCCAAAGTTACAGTGTTTTCTGCAGTGTAGTATACAATTCCCTCTTTTTGTTTCCACAGTCAGTGTTTCCCCTTTCAGCTGCAGTGGAAAGGAAGACAGGAATGACGAATGATTACAGCAACAAAAGCCAGTCTGTTATTTTAAGACAGATTTGAAAAGAGAAAAGACTTATTCCGGAGATGTTGCATGATATGCTCAGCGTCTAAACCACGGTGCAAACCCTGCAGATGACCTGAATTTATGTTGCCAGATGAGTCAACGCTTTAGAAATGAGTTAATACAGTTCACTACATCTACACCACCTCCCATTTGTCTTGGAAATTAATCTACACTGGTTTTGAGTTGAGGCTGATGGACTGTAGGACCTTATGTCGAAAAAGCTGACAACTTCATATTTATTCTCACAACAGTTCCTGTAAAGGACAGTTTTGTGTGATTCTTCTGTTTAGATCAAAGTCTTTTTTCACTTTATCATCAGACCCTGAACCATGAGATGAGAAAAGCTATATATATGTGTGTGTATATATATTTGTGTGTGTATGTGGCTTTAACTAATTTTATACATATCCAAATTACTCCTTTACAGAACTTCTCCAAGAACATCTTTGCCATTCTTCAGTCAGTAAAAGCCAGGGAAGAAGGGCGAGCACCAGAGCAGAGACCAGCACAGAACACTACTCAAGTGGTACGTATGACATTTACTGTGCTTTACATATGCATCTTGCACACATGCAACAGTTTCATGAAATCTTCAGGGAAGTTCAAATTTGTCCAGACAATATAAATATGTATGTCTAATAGCGTTACACTTTGACAAGCTGGACAATTTTGTCCTTTTTTAAAATCAAGCTTAAAATCAAGGATATGTAGAAAAGGTTAGAAGTTATTTAATCCATGAACGTATCAGTAAGCCTATAAATGACTAGTAAGATTTTGACTAAAGAATATATTGACAGGCATGTACTGTAATTATTTGTTTGTGTTTCATGCAATTTCCAGGATCCGTCCTTAAGGAACAAGCAGCCGGTCCCAGCTGCCTACAACAGATACGATCAGGAGCGATTCAAAGGAAAAGAGGGTGAGTTTTATTTGTATTTCTGTAGTGGGGATAGGTACTGAAACCTGGTGTTAAACGGGCTGAATCTTTAAAGATCATAGTATTGATAAGCTCCGATGTTATTGGTTCAGCTGTTGGTACTGGAGAAATTAGATTTGTTGTTGTTGTTACATGTGCACATTCCACACTCCATTTCTTCATTTTCAAATTTCGCAGAGCAGGGGCGGATTTAGTGATTTGGGGGCTGCAGGTAATTTACTACACAGTAATAATACTGTCAAAGAAAAAGTCGTAATCATTGTGTATTGCATTAGATTTACATTTTCATCATTACAATTTTTTATACTTTACAGTATTTCCCATACGTTGAATATTGACATTGACCAACACATTGAGTTTTTTGTTTCAAATGCGTAAAATCTTATTTAATTATGGAACTGTGCACAGAAAATTGATTCACTCAGCCCCTCCACGCCCCTCTCTCTCTCTCTCTCTCTCTACCTGTCTGTCTGTTCAGTTATTTCTCACAGTACTTGGCAGTTAAAGTATTTGCAGTTGAGCATCATATATATGGTATTATTTAATAAGAGTACAAAAGCCCCATTCTCCCAGACAGCCACAACACAAATAGTCTAATTCTGTAACATTGCTGAATAGTATTATTGTTCATTGTTTGGCACATTTTTTATGCTACACCAAGTAGTATCATTTCTGCAATTAACCATCATTGACCTTTGGAGCTGCTTCAAGTTCCCCTTTCTGAGATAATTTTGATATAGTAACGTCGAATGCTGATTGCTGATGCAAGTGTTTCTGGTTTTAACTTCTGCAGCTCCAGTGACTTTCTGCTTTATGTGTTTTGTCATAGATAGACATATTTCTGTATCGATCATCTCACTCTTTGTGGGCATGAAATCCTACACCTGCTGATTCAAGCTAAACAGCGAAAAAACTACAGTTCATATGGTTTCATAGTTTCATTTTACTCTTAGTTTATCATTTTCAGTCAAGAAAAGTATTTAGTGGTTCCATCCCAATACATGCATTTGCAGTATGTGCACGTTAGGACAGCATCAGTTTGCAGGAACAGGCTCAGTTAACATCCTACTCCTTGTGCAAATACATTTCTTTTTAGAGCCCAGATGTGTTGTTGGTTTAATGTCCACATAATAAAGATCAATACAATATTACAGTTACAATCAGATGATGGTGAAAAACAAATGCACATGAAGGAGTTGAAGGAATAATGCAATAAGAGAGATTCAGGAGCACTTAGGTCTAATATAAATAATAGACATAAAGTCAAATGATTTTGAAAGTTCCTTGTCTGATCAAAAAAAAAATGTAGGGATTATTTTTTTTCAATTAATGATTTCAACTATATGATATTCAATATTTATGTTGAAAGTGCCAGATAAGCAGTATCAATGTGTTTTAAGGAAAATAAATTTTCGATTTCGAGCATTAACTATCTGTGGAGGTTAGTTGTACAATGCATGGTTGATGATGATGAATTCAATATTTCAGCTTCTTCGAATCTACTGATTAATGTGAGTCCTAAAACCAGCCTACAGGTGCATCACTGAAGCACAGCAGACTGAATTGAGTTGTAGTTTTCAGCACATGTATAGGGATGAACTACAATGAAAAATCTATAGAGATAAAGTTGAGAATGAAGAGGTACAAACTTGTTGCATAATATTTGGATATTTTAGTACAATTATGCTTCTGAAAACGAATAATTTGTTTTGCCAACAATCTGCAACTCATTGTATGTTGTTCTCTTAGAAACGGAGGGTTTCAAGATCGATACCATGGGCACCTACCACGGCATGACCCTGAAGTCAGTGACGGTAAGAATAGAGCTTCTTGTTTTGCTGAAGACTTAACAAAGAGCTGCACTACATGCATCAACTTCACTTAGCACACATCGGGAAAGAGTCTTTTTTAATGATTGATATTTGGTATTCACAGTCAAATGGCATGCTCTCATGTGCTCTTGATTCTCAAGCAGATCAGTAAGAATAATTAAAATATGTAATTTATAAACAAAAGATGCTGGTCTTTCTAATTCTATTTGACCACGTCAAAGAGAATCAGCGTAAATCACAGACAGGAAAGATTTTTCCGTAATGACTTTTAGAGATTGTCTTTGGAGGGGCGTCATCATCTACAATTATGTCACAACAAACCCTCACTCAAGTAACAGGGGAAACTGTTGTGCTTCATTAAGTCCTCAAATGTGCTTTTTCAGTTGCAATTACCAAAAAAACGTGTTGTATCATGTTTGGCTCATTTGCTGCATAACAAGTGGCTGGTCCCACATTTGTTGTCAATCTGCCACAATCCCAGTCTGTTACCATTGACTTCATGTTGAAACTAACCTCTTTTAAAATGACTTCCCTGACTATTTGATACACATGTTGACATGTGTATTGGCACTGTACCTTGTCAACTCAGGTTTTGAGTTCGTATCCGCATATATAAAAGACATACAGTAGGGTCCCCGCTGTATAGTAGGACTTACATAATTACAAAAAAGTCACTTTTGTGGACACGCTGCTTATTCTTTTGTAAAATAGAACTGTGTACATAAACCCTCCAGTGGTTTGACTCAGACATAGAAACAGTTTTCATCTCTTTTGTACAAAATTGGCAATAATATTGGAGTACTTCCATCGGTTTTTACACATTTATGCAGTGTTTGTATTCAGTTCCCATACGGAAAAAGTGTGGATTAATCCCTTCGTATCAAGTTAAGAAGAGAATGTGCTGAGATAAAAATGGTTTGTACCTCATATAGAGCTTGTGAGTGTAAAAGCTTCAGTTATTAAGCTTGTCTCCTTCCATTCATTCTCTTTGAGTGCGCCCTGCCTACTCTGTCTTTAAATGTGTTTATGCAGGCACTGCGTTTGGTGCTTTGCAGGTGATGCCAATATTTAAGTAGTTCATTGGGATGAAACCCATGCGAGGTTATCAGATGGCTGTACTTGCAGCTGGAGTAAGACACTCGCCAGTGGTTGAATAGGAACTCGTTGGGTGGGGGCGTGGGCTCGATCCGGAGCTTGGCCAGGCATATTCCCACATACACATCCTCCAGATGCAGGTGGCGGATACTTAGAGATGCTCTGTAAATTTTCCTCGCCAAGTCTCCAGAGAAGACATAACCAGTCCCAGAGCAGAAGGTTGGATACTTCTCACTTGGGTACAACTCTGGGGGCATGTACCACTTGCTGTTTTTATTTCTGTTGGGTGCAAAGCCTCTCATGTTATTGCCTGTGAAGTAGTTCTTCTTGGGCTTCTGTTCTGGCCTGAGTAGCTTATAAATGAGGTACTCTGTGTTGACAAACATGTCGCTGTCTGTCTTCATGACATAGCTGGCCCGTGGGCAGTGCATTGCCACCCAGTTCAGTCCCATCAGCGTCTTTATGGTCAGGTTTTTGTAGGAATCCAGAAAGTCCTGCTGAATGATGTCATGATGCCTTTGGCTCTCTGCTTCTAGCATCCTTTGTTGTAATAGTCCTAGCTCTCCCTCATTTTTCCCAAGCATGAAGAGCCGGATGAATCCCAGAGCCAGGGCAACACTCTCATTCCCCCATGTCTGACGTATGGCATTCCTTGCCTCCACCTTCCGAGCCTCAGTGGCTATCAGCATCACAAGAAATGGCACGGGTCTGCTCTCTACACATTTGTCTGGCTCATTGATGATATAAGGGAAAGGCCCGTGAGTTATTGTGCTACTAAGGTCTCCCTCCTCACTTTGGCTTGTGTTGGTTGCCACATTGTTTCCAAACCTTGGGTCTGCTTGAGGAGAGGCGACACCATCTTTTTCGTGGGAGCTATTAGCATCAGCCCTGAGAGTCGGCCGAGGAACAATGACAAACCTCCACATTGACTGTTGGGAGCTCGTGTTCAGTTTGGCTTTAATGGCATGAAGTCCACCACCTCCATACACCACTGGATGGCTTCTCCACCATGGCATACCTGTGAGCCTTGGCAGCCACACCTGGTGAACCAGAAAAACCAGTAAACCCAATAGTGAGAGGAGATAGAGAAGTTTAGCTGTGTGTGTACAGCAGTGCCGTCGTCTCCACTGCATGGTTGTGCTTGCAGTAATTCACTCAGACAGTTGCTACACTCATAAGGCCACTTGTCAGCAGCTTTCGACCAGGTCTTGATCCCTGGATTCAAAGTGAAGTTTATGTGGTGGGTTGACTAAGGGACTTTTACCCTGTGTTGATATCTCATTTCCATATATGTAAATCACTTTGATGTCTGGTGATTTCCTAGGAAACAGAGGAGAGAAGAAGATGTAATTCAGCAATAAAATAAATACATTATGTCACATAGTCACTTTAAAGCTACTATAATCAATATTTGATATTAGCAATGGCTGGAATATCTGCATGCATGTGAAAGATGTGTGACGAACACACAGAATTAGCACCTGGTTGCCTTACAAAAGTCAAACAAAGTTGGGGAAGAGCTGGTGAAGACTGAGCAGCAGTTGTTGGGCTGCAAGAGGTAAACAGAGAGTGAATATTGGACTTAGATTCAGCGGGTGGCCAGAAACATGACTCCTGCTGAACTGGGGAGGGGAAGTGATAACATTTTATTGATATCAGTTATTAGTGATTGACTGTAACTGCCATTATCGATTCTTCTTATCGGTCTGATTGTTTATTGATTCCTTTAATAATTCCTGATCAAAAAAAAAAAAAAAAAGTAATCCCGCACAGCATTTTGCCATACAATCACACCTGATGTAGCTTTGGCTATATATATATATATATATATATATATATATATATATATATATATATATATATATATATAATGTGCATAAGCCTATAGGCTATGGCTGCAGCTTTATTATTCATACATACATAGTATAAATAGTATTCTATATGTCGTGGCTGAATACATGATGGTTATTATTTACTGAGATGTGCATCCATATTGTCCAGTATGCCCAGCTAATCAACATTTTAGATTCAATATTTTATCAATAGTATAATAGTTCTTTCCTGGTTTGATAAATTCATGGACTGCTCTCTTGTGGCTCAACAGATGACTAACATCATGATGTTGGAATAGTCACTTTATAAATGACTGTGCATGAAAATTCATAAAAGATACATGATTTTGAACAGCTGGCTAACATAACCTCTGTAAAAAAAAAATTCTAGACTTTATGTACTTTCACATTTCACTGATTACATACTCAAACTTGACTTTGGACACATAATCTTCAGTTGTTTGGTTAAAGTTATTTCTTATCTTGTTGCTTTCAGAGCAAGAATGAACAGAATTAGGTTCTGCTTTCACAACTCTACATTCCCTTGCTTTTGAAAAGAATCCAGATGAGGAATGGTTATAGAAAGAACAGCCTATGTTTGGATGCTGCTAGCACCCTCAAGTGGAGTGTGTTCTCTGTTTTTTACTGAATTGCACACTACCGTCTTAAAGGACCCTAACAAGACAAAGAGCAGTTTGTGAGAGCTCACAGACCCACTGAAAAGACTTACGTTGGCGCTTTCACATATATCAACAGAAATGGAAACAAGTGTTTCCTTTAAAAATGGGCACACCCTTCACATCCTGTGTGGTAAAACTGACATAACATAAAAACGGATTAAGATTAAGACTTCGCAACATGAACTTAACCCTTAAATCTGAATACCTGTCTCTTTCTGGTATCGACCATTCCCGGATGTGATGAATTGCAATCTTCACACACTGATCGCCCTCTTGGTCCCCGGTCTGTGCTCCAAGCTGAACAACAATAACATACAGCTTTAGCTTGACGAGTTGGATCCTCATTAATTCCTTCCTTAACGTGTGACAAAACAACCTCTTCTTTTATTCAGAAGGTAAAAGAAATGGTGGTCTTCCTTGGTGTATTAACGGAAATGAAATCCTCATCCAGGAACTCGCAGCTATCTAGCAAATGCATGCACCACTTTGTTTGTGTGCATCGGCAGAACATGTGGTAGAGCTCCAGTGTTGCAGTCTCTCTGTCTGCCTTGGCGCATTGTCCCCGGAGGCTTGATGCTAACGGTGCTGCGCTGACGCTGCCTCTGGTCTAAGGGAGGAGAATGTCGGTGTCTGACACTCAGCCAGGGTCCTTTGGCTGTCCTTTCTTGTCATATTGTGAATATCAAAGCAGCGGTGGATAGATAGGGTTAATCTCTGGATGATTCACAAGCCTTACATTTCTCCGTCAAGCTCTAATTTCCGAGCTGATGCTTGTTTCCTCTTGCCCGTCTCCTTCCTCTGATTTGCATGGTCTACTGTTAACTTCCCTCCCCCAATGTGCCTCTCTTTCCTTTTTTGTTTCCGGTTTCCTCTTCTCACCCTTCTCACTCAGCAGTGTTGTCTGCGAGAGGGCTAGAGGGGTGAAAACAGCGGGGGAGGAGGAAGATGAACAAGAAGCTGTGCTGTGAGTTGTGTGTTCATTCTGAAAGGCAGCTCCAGGCTTGGTGGCAGTACGCTCTCCCACCACGTCACGGTCACGCCGTCTCTGCTGCTGTTGCTGCCTGCTCTGATAAAGGGGTGGGGGTAGTGGGCTCCTGACCTATTTGTATTCACACCCACTCTCGAGAAAGAGGAATAAAGCATTATTTCAATTTGGCATGCTGTGAAGTAAGAGGAGAAGCCTTCATATCAGCACCTCTGCAAGTCTTAAGGTAGCGGATTGTCTAATCTGACTGAAAGATGGCAAACGTCATCCTCTTGCAACCTCATACTTGTGCAACGGTGGACAGCGCAACTCAAAACCCACAGTCACAGTCTTTAATGTGTCTGCTTCCAGTCTCTCTAGCTGAATGATGATTAGAACACAGATAATTAAAACAATCTTTCCGCTATGCTCATTCAGTCGTGTTGGTCTGATGCCTGAATGTTCATGTTCAGGCATTGTCATTTTCATTCTACCACAGTATGACTGGGAGCAATATTTATTTCCGGAGGGAGGCAGGGAGTGAGGGTGCTTGTTTTTTGCATGTGTGCCAACGGGCAGTCACGATCCCTTCAGTTGCACTGTGCCCACTTTTTAACAGGCTTGGACAGCGTTTCACACTCAAGTTAGGGTCTTATTAGTTCACGGTGCAGACAAGTTCATAACTCGTAGTGATAAAATAACAGACTGAAGGAAAAGTTGTCATTCATTCAAACTAAAATTGAAAAGTAGCTCTCTGAGCAGACATATTGGTATTTGCTGGGAGCTGTGTTCTCTACGCAGCCAATAAATGGATGCCGAATTTAAACAAAACTAGGTCGAAACCTAATATATGTCTGGATCACCTGTGGTCAAATGTGACGTCGTCTGAAGAAATCACCAAACACATAAAGACAAAGACTACCTTACTCGGAGAGAAACGTAGAAGAGACAGACTTTCTTTTTGGTCTGTCGCACAGCTCACAGCCTCTGTCTGGGATCCAGTTTAGCCTTCATTTACCTCAACTCCAGAACAGACTTTACAGGAGGCAGGTGTTTATGTCTAACTCCCTCTTTTTGATATGAGTAATTGGTCATAGCGATATTTTAGTACAAAGCCCCATTTTAAGTCGCTCCCATTTGTTGTGTTAGAGTTACTGCATTATGTGTTAATACAAACGCAACACTTCCTGTACTCATTTCAAATGTATAGCCCTCTAGCGTTTCAGTGGGCAGAAACCCTTGCTGCTGCAGTAAGCATATTTTCTCTTCTCTCTCACCCTCCCTCTCTCCTGCTATCTTATTTTTAGTTATTCCTCTGTCTCCTTTAATAATAATTCATAATAATGAAAATATAATACATGTAATTAAAGTAGTTTATTTGCCGGAATGGAGGTGAGGCTCAGTGTATTGGAAGCACTCCTCCACTTGCCTCCAGTTCCTGAGCAGCCGGGAAACCCAGAGCGGTGCGGTAGACTGCCCAATACAAAAGGTGTAGCCCTAATCCCCTGGCCGGCATCTATACACGGTCCAGTCAAGTACCAATTTTATACCCAGTTTGTTTGAAAAAAAGTCTCTAAATCTAGCATCAATGAGCTAAGTTGGCAACACTGCAAGCTGTAAACACCACCTAATAGAACCTGTTTACTACAAAATTGAAATGCATTACATAACATAGATTACATATATAACATTTTGTACATTACATACATAACATTACATTTCATACATACTTGCATACATACGAAATCATAGGGCTGGCAGCCAAAAATGCTTAAATAAATCACTCTGTTTTAAGACATTTTAACAATGTTTCCCAGCGCTTGAGTGCTAATACACATATACTGTTACCAGGGCTGCTTAATTATAGCAAAAATGATAATCACGATTATTTTGATCAATATTGAGATCATGATTACTCATTGACTTTGGGAACAAAACGCATTTATTGAACTTAAGAAAAAAAAGAGGGGAAAAAAACACAAAGTGTTGTCAGTGTCGTTTTTCTGGTTATACACGATAAGTTAAAAGATAATCTGAGTATGGGATAGCAGCCAAACAGGGCATGGTGTCTCTCGACTGTATATAGAAACTCTCTGAACCGGCAAGTTGCCCAAGATGACACACCTGCATATAGGGATGGGCATCTTTAAGATTTAAATGATTTATTTAATTTATTTATTTATTTTTTATAACATTTTATTGAATTTTGCATTAACAAAACAAACAAAAACAGCACAGATCTTGCCAAATTACAAAGGAGTAGTAATGTACATGGGTTACAACAACACACATCTGGATCATATACATTATAGTTTGCATTAGGGTCATGTCAAAGGAAGAAATTTAACAGCCTACGAATTATTGGTGAAGCCATTTTTAAAAAATATTTAAAACATTTTTTGTTGGTACTGATTATCGATGCAGAACCTTAAAGGTACTATTATTGGTACTTTTTGTTATTTTGTAAAAGAAAAAAACCCAACCCCAACCCTTCCCCACCGTTGCATTAATTTAATGGCCACCATCCACATGGAAAGCTCCCGATGGGTCACTCTTTTGCAGTCCCATAAATACTGTATATTAACTCTGTAATGTCGAGCACGTCTTGGTGCAAGGTGTAATACCTCTGAAGAGGAAGTACAAGTGCCTGGGCTGCTGCAGAGTTGCAGAGAAGATGTTTATCTGGAATTGACATTAATCCTGCAGTGCAGGCAGAGACTGCCTGGCAGCTAGTGTGATGGGACCGTTGGTACTCGTCACAAGACCATGGGGCCCACTAATGGTTAATTTTGGATTGTTAATAATAAATTAATATCATTGTGAAAATGCTGCAGTATGCAGATGTTATCAGCTGTGGCACAGAGCTGCAGTTTTCCAAATACCCAGTGGTTTTGACATCAGGATTGCTTGGATTGGGCAAGGATTGGGAAGTATTGGCTAAGCCTGTAGATGTGAGGAAAATCTGTGATTAAATTGTTCAACATTGATAACGATATGACTTGCAATGAATACATATCAAAGAGTGCATATTCAGTTCCTATGTCTTCCTCAAACAAATGTAAAATGTCAATAAACTATATAATATTCCTGACATGAAAACACTTAGTGAGGTAGAACACGGACATTAGTCATTATCAGTCATCTCCTCCGCTCTCCTCCCTCTGCTGCTGATGTGGATTCATTTCTTGCAGGTAACACTGCTAGAGAGGAGGTGGCTGCTGTGCTCAAGCTTGCTCGTAACAATTCACTATTAGCTTTACAAGTACACTGGGGTGCACGGGCGGGTGTCAGGGTGACAGTCAAATGAATCCTATAAAATATTCACACACTGTTCATTTTTTATACTGGGGAAACATAGTTTGAATAATTTATTCCAAGGGGCTTATTGAGCACTAAAACACTGGCCATACACAGGTCGCTTCAGTGCATCTGAGACTATGCTTTTGAAATGATCAGTATTAATATACAACAGCCAAGGTGTTTCATTGTCCTGCCATCAAGTTACTCACATTAATGTTAATACGCAGCAGCTGATATGACCTGCCACTGGTGGCACTTGTCATTTTAACCGTGCAGACAACGATCTGCACGTTTCAAAATGAGAAGCTCTTAGCTGAATGTTTTGTGATTTGAGGTCTTGTTGATAAGAGAGGATAGATAACAGCTTTGTTAAAGTCACTTTGTGTTTTGCTAACCCGTGTGTCAGAACAGGGTCGATCACTGGTGCAGCCAACTTATCTGCTTTATTTTGAGAGACTATTATTTTATGTGGAATTAATAATAGAGACAGATACTGTCACTAAGCAACACTCATTTTGTTCCTGCCTTCAACATGAGTTTCACTGTGTGGCGAAGTAACATATATATATATATGACTTTTCCATTCCATTTCTGTCAAAACACAATTTTAAAGCGCTTTTTAGGCCAATTAATTAAAATTACAATATCGTCCTTATTTTTGTAAAGGTTAGCCTTTGCATAGATCAGTCTTCTGGGATAAGTGGCATGTTATGAATTCTGGGATGAAACTGTTGAGCACAACAGCCTGACGATACTGACACTGAAACATCCTCCAGCCTCAGCCGTAGTCCGACCACATCTGCATGTTTCTGTGGCTCCTCTGTCAGTGTGAGCTCTAGCCTGAGGGAATCACTGGATGATGGATTACTGCTAGACTGTTGACCACTCCTCCCCATCGAGCACATGCACATGCACATGCACATGCACATACACATACACATACATGTAAAGGGAATCAATAGTGAGCTTGGGGGTTTGGCGGATTTCAAGGAGAATTCTGTTAACATGGAAAAAGGGTCACATCCTTTAAATGAAACTTGTTTTCCCACAGCTCGACCTTTTTCTTAATCTACATTTTCCTCTTGACTAAAGACTGTACTGAGCTAATGTTGTCTAACTTACACAGATAGCAAAACTAGCTTTGCCTAAATGTTGCTGTAACATTTTCTTTGTTAAAGACTCACGATATGGTATGTTTATGTGTATGACCTTGGGGTGGTGTTTCATTTTCCAGGAAGGAGCATCTGCCCGGAAGGCCCAGACCCCAGCGCTGCAGCCTGTCCCTCGTCCAGGTTAGTGTTTAACTCAGAATATCTACATACATTTATGCACATGTCTCCTGATGGTGTTCTAGTGAAAATTGCCTTATGCTAATTTGTTTGAATAACTTAATGTATTTGAGTGTACATGTTGTTTATTAGCAGCAGGAGAAGAATTTTAGGGGATTTTAAACAAAAACATTTTCTTATACAATAGCATTGGTAGCAGAGGATGCCCTGCAAACACTGGACTCTTTAATTGTTTGTCATAAAACAAAAAGATGGAAAGAGGTGACACATTGTCACCCTCTATGGTTAAATGTAATAAAACTGTCTAAGGAAAACTGTGAAAACCAGTTATGGCTGTACATGGCTGTTTGAATGAATCTGAAATCGGATTACTGCACGAAAACAAACTGAGTAACCTCACCGACCAAGTGTTTCTTTTATGTTGCTGTGTGTCATTCGTCATCCACTCCCATCATCTTTACCTATTTCATGCATTCATTTTCATATTGGAAGAGCAGGGAAAATCCCACCACTGGATAATAAACTGCAGTATATACTGCAACAAAGAAGCTTTTCTTTTCATGTGTAGCTTCACAGTTAGACCCTGGCTGCTTCCTCTTTTACAACTTATTCAAGGGTCAAAAAAGTCAGTCACAGGGTTCATACTCCAGCAGCTGCTACATCTGAGTTTTTGTTGCTCTGAGGCATTTCCTTATTATTCTCTTAAATTATTAGCTGCTATCTTTAAACTTTCCCTGCAGAATTAGACATGGTGTGATTTTAAGGTGCACAACCAAGAGTTTAGTTAACCTTGTTAGAGAACTAAAACTAAACAGACAAGACCTTCCTTGACTGTGATATTCTCGGTCCATGATGTAGCCATACTACCACTTTATTTGCTCGAGAAAAATTTACAACGATAAACTGGCAGATCTTAGCTTCTGTGAGATCGACTTGGCATATTTACACATGACCATATAAGATAGATATGCACATTATTTCTGTATGAACTGCCTCTGTGAAAGGGACTTTTGTTTGGAGAGAAGAGTCACACGTCTGTTTGACTCCTTGGCAAACACTGACCCAAGATGCTCCTCCACACGTTTTTTTTTTTTTTCATTATGTGGAGAATGTCTGAGATCACAACAAAGCAGCATCAGTCTGTGTTGTGAGTGACCTGACTGGTTGACTGTGTGGCACATTTGTCCTACTGCTGTGATAGAAATTAATAAAGGAGCTCAACTTGATAGACAAAGTTGATGGTCTAAAGATGCATATTAAACAAACTCTCACAGCCTAGAGTTAAAAAAAAAAAAAAAAATCTTTGGCTTTAATCTTTTTTTAAATCTTTTGAACTGAGCTGTCTGCAGTGAATAATTTGAGTGATTTAAAAGTTAGTGGGGCCCTTCAGCCCAATTCTGTTACTGTAATTTAAAATGAATACATACTGTTGTGGGTGGAAACAATAATCAGAACAGGAATAACCTCTAACTGTAGAACAGAAAAGTATTTTAACTGAGAATCATTTGTATCTTTGTCTGGTCTCTGAAATTTAATGCTATCTACATATCTGTATGTGCTCATGAATTTTTCACATTTTTGTCTTTTTTTACCTCTAGTTTCACAAGCCAGACCTCCACCAAATCAGAAGAAAGGTACATTAGATAATGTTTTTGGTACAGATATGAAATGCATTAAACTGTTCATTTAGTGTTCTATAAACATTACATTAAAGAACCTTTTCTATTTTTTTTTCATAGTCCTGGTTTAGTATTATTTCCTGTGACTGCCTTTATTTAATACTCTGTCCAACAGCTTATCTGTTTTTTAAGACCTTTTTAACTATGGTTTTCTGACAGGGTCCCGGACACCCATCGTCATCATCCCCGCCGCCACCACCTCACTCATCACAATGCTTAATGCCAAGGATCTTCTGCAGGATCTAAAGTAAGTATAAATTACTATTGCACTTTTGAAAATTCTTGTAATCCACTCACTGTTACACTTTGGTGGCATTTGACAAAATCTTGCCTTTTAGTATTTTTAGAAACTAAAAACTTTCTAAGAATTTATCTTATTTTAAAAACATGTTAAATGAGTACAGAACAATGTTGTAGAAAGTAAAGAAAGTTGTTCAGCCAAAGACAATATTATTAATGGAATATTGAACAGAATAGGCAGAATAGGTTTAGTATTAAGTGATTTACTGGAAGCAGAATTGGCCATTTGCTAAGCCCCGCTTTACTACACCTAACAAGCTTTTGTTTTCTTGTACGCAAACGCAGTTTACAGTGAAAATGATGGCAGATTTACCCCTTGAAAATTCTTAAAACAATGAGTCCTTGATTTCAGATATTGGTAAACAAAAGAAACTTTTCACGCTTAATTTATTTTTCCTGAAAACTGAAACTGTCACTGACTGATTTGATCCACTGTAGCTAGTTAGCTAAATAAGCTAATGGTAGCTCCATGAGTTGAGTGAAAATGCTGTCTCTTGCGTACTTTTAATGTCTTCAGCTAAAACAGTATCTTCCCTAAAAGGGGTTTTACCACACTTTTAGTGTGATATCATGTATCACACTTTTAGTGTGATATCATGTATCACACTAAAAGATGGAAGCTAAAGCTGCATGTTTCGGGCAAAAAGTAAGTGTGTTGTGAACCAGGCTTTTTGTAAATGTAAGCTGTAACTCTACAAAATAATAAGTAAGTATATAACGCCACTGTCCTTAAAAGGAATATTCAGTTTTTCACTGTGGATAGCGAATCAGTTAACCAGACATGCTAATGTTTGCGGCTTACCTTAGAGCAGAAAAACAAACTCTTTAATTAAGCAGTTTAGTCAAATTAATATAATGTGTGCATTTAAGTAAATTGGTTGTGACACTGGCAAAATGAAATAAGATGAAGAAGAAACTCAAAAAATAACTGGAAATGAGAAAATGGAAATTTTGTTTGAACCGTACCAGGTTTGTCACATCAGAAGAAAAGAAGAAGGGGGGCATCCAACGTGACAATGAAGTTCTGCTTCAGAGGCGCAAGGACCAGATCCAGCCAGGTGGCACAACACTGAGTGTCACTGTGCCGTACCGTATCATTGATCAGCCGCTCAAACTGGCTCCACAGGACTGGTGAGTTTTTATTTAATACGTTTTATTCACATTTTTTCCACCACACAGGAATCTTCAGTTGAGAGAACCAAGCAAGGGTTCCGGGGTTGAAATAACAATTTCTAACTTCATAATTTCTTTTACTATGAGCCTGTCTGATACAAATACAAATACTGGCCTCTTTCTTGTCCCAATGTCAACCCTCAGTGCATAAACCATACAATACAAAGTGAATCAAATGTACAAGTTAACAACAACACACTGCAAAAACAAACACATAGTGTCACATTGATCATGAAACCCTGGCATGACATCCAGCAGCATCACTACATCATTAGTATTAACTGGAAGCAGCGAACTTGGTTTTATTTTAAATGTTTATAATTCAGTAACACACCTGTCTCTCCGTCTTCACAACAACAACATTTGGATGTTTCCTCTTGCAGGGATCGAGTGGTGGCTGTGTTTGTGCAGGGTCCTGCCTGGCAGTTCAAAGGCTGGCCGTGGCTGCTGCCCGATGGATCTCCTGTCGACATTTTCGCCAAAAGTGAGCAATACACATTCTTAAGTTTTTTTAAATTATTATTATTATTATTATTATTATTAGCAATTGTTAGTAAAAACATTGATGTTTTGGTTGATCTGGGTCAGCAGTCGGCGCCTCCAGCAGATGAAATTAGACAATTTAGATGATTGATAACTGATTAATTTTTTATTTTTCAAGCAAAAATGTAAAACCTGTTTGTTCCCAGTCGTCCACCTTTTCTCTGTTTTACGTCATCGCAAACTGAATCTGTGGAATTTCAATGATCAGACAACAAAATACATTTGAAGACGTCATCTTGGACTTGAAAATGTGATTTTCACTTTTGCCTTTTTCTGACATTTTATAGACCACACATCTAATTGATGTTTCAAGAAAATAATCAGCAGATTAATCAATAATGAAAATAATCATTAGTTGCTGCCCAAGATGAAATTAAACTATACAAAAGTTTTTCAGTTTTCAATAACTAGATGAATATTGGCTATGAGAGCTTTGGGGAAAAAAGTGAGGTGCCACTGTAGTGAGGGCATTTGGTTTTTACTTCCACACTCAACCCTGAATCATTTATATTAATGTGTGGATGTTTCCCTTCCAGTTCGAGCCTTTCATTTGAAGTATGATGAAGCAAAGACAGACCCCAATGTGCAGAAATGGGATGTGACCGTCCTGGAGCTGAGTCGCCACAGGCGCCATCTGGATCGGCCTGTCTTCCTGCGTTTTTGGGAAACCCTCGACAGGTATTTATTCTCACGCACCTTCATACATACCCATCTTTTTGTCTCCCGTGCACACTTTATTTGTTGTTTGGAATTGTGTAATTTTTGAAAACATTTTGGCACTAACTAACCTTTCGTCCTTTCTCTTTCCGGTCCATCAGATACATGGTGAAACACAAATCTCACCTCAGGTTCTGAGCCCAGATCACAACGTCCATCCGAAAATCCCACAAATTAAATCTCCGACCCTCGAACTCTCCATGGCCCACCTCTTGCAGAGGCATCCCCTCTCATCCAAGCTCCCATCCCATCCTCCAACATGATCCCAATTTTAGCAAGAGAAGGGGGACACATTATGGTGGTGGTCTTCCTCCAACACTTCCTCGAGGACTCCTAATGAAATGCGCTGGATATGTTGCTCTGGACACTGGAGAGGAGATTTAGGGGATTTTTGTGTTTTTGTTGTAGTTGTTTTTCTAATGTTTTCACGTAGTTAAACAAAAATACCAAAATATGTTTTATATTAAAAAAGGCAATGTAAATGAGATGAGCAACATAATGGGGTCGGAGGGAGAGGAGGTTTTGTCAATGGTAATGCAGAATATTGTGAATTCAACTCAGAACTGTTCAGACTGAGAGGAATGTGAAAATAACTCTCAGTACAAAAAAAAACAGCCACTGAGTTTGACGGAAGAGATTTCCTTCACACTTATTTTTTTTCTTCATTTGGGTGTTTGTGGTCTGAATGTACATATATGATAAAAACCTGTCAGAGCCAAAACTCTTGGAGCAGAGAGGAGGATGCAGGTAAGGGGTTCAGTACTTTAGAAAGCTACTCTGCTCTGGCTCAATAAAATTATCTCAGTCAAGAAACCAGTTCCTAGCTCAGTTTTTGACAGATCAGCACAGCTCTTGGTCATGCAATGGCCTTGTTAAAGTCTTCTTTTTCTTCTTTGTTGGTGTTGTGCTAGAGGAGAAATATGATGGAAAGTATTGCTTTAAGTCATCACATGAAAATAGACAATAAAGCCTCAGAGAAACAAACTCATGTGTGCTCCCTGTTTTAGATTGTTAAAGTTTCCTTTATTTGTGTTTTTTCCCGGTAGTTAAATTTAGGTTTTGTTTCATCTTGACAGAATGAATAGGGGGACAGGAAACTATTACCAATGGGACAAGGAGAACCAGCTTTTTTTTTTTAAGGCCTTAAGGCATGGAAGGGTGAGCATTAGGTATGATACACACACATAACACAGAACAAATAATTCTGTAAATGTTACCTGGTAAGCGAAGCAGTAAGTAGAGGAAATCCTCCTGGGAATGAAAAATGAGCTGTGAAGTTGTAATGAAGGCTGCAGACCTGTGATGAGGGGTTATAATGAGTTAACTGTTTAGAGCAAAACTCCACCCTTATATCTTTTGTCACACTTCCTCTCTCGGTTCTTTGTTTTCATTTTCAGTAAAACACCATACGAATGGCCATTGTGGAGTTTTAGTTCTGAATTAGTGTACATTATACCCAGTTTCAGTATATTCATTTGGTAGCTACAAGCACTGAAACGCGATTATGAAAATGACTTATGTTTTGCTGTTTTTTTTTTTTTTTTTTAAAGCAGCAAGCCGAATATTAAGTCTTTATTTACTATTTACATTTATTTAAAGCAGTTACCATGAATATCCTCATGTATGTTTTTTTTACAGCCAGGACTGTTTTGGCTCACTCACAGCTGTTTTCAGATAAGATGTTTATGAGAGCTGTTTCCTGTAAGCAAAACTTAAACCCCATCGACGTTACCTCCCACGCACCAACCGGCAAAGTAAATGACTAGCTAGTAAACATTGTGGAGCATTTAGCCGCTAAAGTGCGAGGTATTTTAATCCAGAGTTCTTGCACACCTAAAGGTTGAATATTGGACGTAAGTTTGGACAGGTGGACACAAACATGACTGTTACATTTCCCGATGTGTGCCAGGGGATGAGGAGAAGTATCGAATGAAAAAAGTGTTCCGATAGGAAAGGAAGATAAGGAGGCAAAGCAAAAGTGTGAGAAAAACCAATGATTTTTATTATCAAACGTAAAAAAGAACAACAAAAAGCTCTGGCTTCTAAACAACCAGGGTTAACAACCAAAGAACAAAATGGAACCTCAGACAAAGTCTGAAAAACCGCCCTCCTTCACGCAAGGAGTATCACACGTGTGGGAAACACGCTGCCACATTCTGGCCCACCCGCTCGACTCAGCCCTTGTCCTCCCATATGTCATCTCCGGACAATCTGCGAAATAGATCCACCTGCGCGCAGCTCATCCTCGACACTGGAGGAGGCGCAACACCTGGAGGGAGAGAGAGCAGCAGCACCACCAGACAACCACCGGGGTCGTAACAATGACTCTAAGTGAATAATAACATTGCTATGTATGGATGTATAAACAGAACTGTTTGCTAACAAGCTTGCCAAGAAAGTGATAATGAATTAGTGGCCAGTTCCTTACGAACACCATACTAATACCGGCTAGGGCCTCCCTTTGCTCTCAGAACAACCTCAAGTCTTCATGGCATGGATTCCACAACATGTTTCTTTGAGATTGTGGTCCATGCTGACATGACTGCAACACATCCTTTATGCAGATTTGTGAGATGCACATTCATGCTGCCAATCTCCTGTTTTACCACATCCCAAAGGTTTTCTACTGGATTCAGGCCTGGAGGCTGGGGAGGTCACTGAAGTTCACTGAACTTTCATGAAATCAGTTTGAGACGACTTTTGCTTTGTGGCATGGTGCATTACACTGCTAGAAGTAGCCATTAGAAGAATGCAAATTGTGGCTATAAAGGGATGTACATGGTCAACAGCAAGGCTCAAACAGGCTTCATTGGTTTTAAGGGGCCCGAAGTGTGTCGAGAAAACATTACACCATCACCAGCCTTGATGGTTGACACACTGCAGATTGGGTCCATGATTTCATGCTTTTTAATACCAAACTCTGATCCTACCATCTGTGTGCCTCAGCAGAAATCCATTTTCATCAGACCAGGATATGATTTTTCAGTCTTTAACTGTCCAAGGTTTGGTGTTTCTGTTCTTGGCTGACAGGAGTGGAACCCACCATGGTCTTCTGCTGTTGTAGCCCATCCACCTCAAGGTTGTTGTCCATTCTTAGATGCTTTTCTGCTCATCACAGTTGTAAAGAGTTGTCATCTGAGTTACTGTAGCCTTCCTGCCCAAACCAGTCTGATCATTCTCCCCTGACCTCTCACATCCGCTGGATTGTTTTTTGCACCATTCAGGGTAAAAACTCTTCATGTTGTGAATGAAAATCCCAAGATTACATCAAAAACAACATATGGACATGTTAACAAGGTTAAAAACTTGATTTTCATCGGAGGGGGTCTTTAAGAGGTGCATATTCCCTTATTGATATGTCCTTTAGGTACTGAAAACGTTTGGGCTGACAACACTCAGATGAAACCCATTTGCAGTTGAGGGTGGCAGCAAGAGGAAGTACTGAAATATGAATATTGTTTCAGAATATTACTTCCTTTTTTCAGTAAGGGTGTTTTGAGTTTCACAAAAAGTATTCGTGACCAAAGTCACATCTGTGCTTTGACAGGAAGCCTTGTTGAGGGATCTAATCTTTAACCACTGTCCCAGATTAATTTCCTATTAGGGCAGTCCAATCACAGTTCTGAAAGACTGTGGCCATCTTTACTTCCGTTTGCCTCCTTTCATGAATGTTGTGAGGGTGAGAAGGTAGTGACGAGAGTGTATCATGCACTTATGATAATAAATATTCATCTCATGAACTTGCTCTAAGATCTGGATTAACTTCTAATATATGAATTTTTGCAGCAGTGGAAAATACATTCAGTATCATGTGTTTCTTCCACAGTCTTTGGTAGCCAATGTAGGTTGGCTGAAAGGCCTTTGTAGCAAATCCTGACTGGGTTCCTGGTTGTAGTCATATTCTTGAAACCCCAGTAATTATTCTCCAGCTGTATTGGCAGATGAAATCTGTAGGGGATTTCTCCTAAATGAAGAGTAATGAGCACTTTATCAGCACTGCTCAGTCCGCACAGTGGGTGATTAAGTAGCTCCTTCGGAGGCTTCTGGCTGAATTGTTAAAAAGCAGATATGAGGAATCTGGAGGCAATTTGCACAAATTAAAAGGGAACAAAATAAAATGACAGATGTAGCGCAAGATTTTATTATTCATGTTTTTTTTCATCTAAACCAGACAAACGAATTCAATCATATCAGCAATGCTTTTATTCCCCACACTGGCATTACAGTGACTTTTATTTTTTTATCCTCCTTCAGGTCAATTGTTTTCAGTTCGCCAACTGGGAATGGGTAGATTGCGTGATGGGAGGAGAAAATCAAGGATGAAGGAAGGATTAGATTGGTAAAGCAGACAAAGTATAGTCAGTATAGAGCTCTGGAGACTGAGGGTCTCGCACACAGACAGGAAGACAAATTGCATCCAAACCTCCTTCGACTGATACACCGTCCGACTCTTTCACCCTGCATCATTTTATGAAATCTCCCTTAGAAGAGATGCTGTACTCACTGTGGTTCAGTTATTGGTTTCTGTTGGGTTTTGATTATGTTGTCTAGCAAGGCTTTGTGGCCATGGAGCTGAAATTGACAAAAAATGTTGAGCAATCCTGGCAGTGCCACATGAAATGTCCAATCTTAAGATAAATGTTGAGTAAATGCTGAAGAACAAGAGTAACCGAGTAAAAGAAGCTGAGAATTACAAAAATTACAAAATATGATTAAAACCACGGCCTAACAGGGACCAGTGTTCCTGGTTAGATGCTAACTGACAGAGGATGTTGAATGAAGCTGAGTAAAGTTTTGTTTGAAATGTCTCAATGGGTCTTGGGTCATTTGTACTTTGAAGTTCTTTTCTGTCTGCATGTGTGTGTGTTGCTGAAAAGCCAGATGTCAGAGTTTTCAATAAACATTTAAACATCCAGTGATGAAAAAGACTAACTGTACAATCACATCATAATCATCAATATCAATTTAGGTAATTTTAATGAGTCTGTTTGTGTTTTACAGAATTTTCCCTGTTTCTAAATCTGACCTTTGGCATGACTGTGTTTGGTATTATGTAATGCTGTTATCTGGTCATAGCAAGTCCGGGAAGTCATTTTGAAATCTGGTCTCTAAACAAATATTGTGGATGACATTCTGTGATAACAAACATGGAAGAGATACTGCGGAATGCAACAAGATTTGCTGGAATGTCACACATGAAATAAACAAATTAAAATTTGACACTAAAACCTGAAGGCACCAAAGTCCTAGTATCATCTTTGATCAGGAAACCAACAGCTGTCACATTGTTTACTTGGTGATAAATTTGAGTGGTTGATGTGCGTTTACTTAATGTATATGGTTTGTTCTGAGGGGTCATGTCACAATGCAGAGATGAAATAATTGTAAAATAAATAATCATTATACAACTATTATTATTCAAACCTGTTTGTCCCTGACTTGTCTTTCTTGTCTGAACCCTGGTAAAAACTTTAGCCTTCTGTCCATGACCTCGAGAACTGCTTTTTGGGACTATGGATTTGTTGTTCCTGTGCTGCCTAAATCAGCCAGAGCGTCCAGATCTGCCAGGAAGATTTCTAACAGTTTTTTTAACATATTTCTAACAGTGAACACTTTTTTTTGTTTTGATTAAGCTGCCAACCCCATTTTCTACCTTGTTAAAAATAAAGTTCTCTACAAACTATCTTTGTTGTACTGTGTGCTAATTTTGGGTTCCTAAAACAACCGTTGCAATAAGGTATAGAATATCATAAAGACATCATAATAAGGTGAAGCAAAAAACGTCATTAAAACTTCATAGTATAGTAAGGTGCAACATTTCATTAAAAAGTCATATTGTAGTAAGGCAAAAAATGTCAAAAATCCTCACGGTATACTATGGCATGAAAACGTCATAGTATAATGAGGCACAAAAATGTGAAATGATGTCATAGTATCGTATGGCAAAAAAACCCCCAAAAAACGTTGTAGTATAGTAAAGCATAAAAATGTCAAAAATCGTCACATAGTAAGGCATAAAAAAATCATAGTATATTGAGGAAAAAAAATTCAAAAAACAGTATGGTATAATAAGGAAAAAAATATCAAAAAGTGTCATAGTATAATAAGGCATAAAAATGTAAAAAATCGTCAAATGTCAAAAAAACGTCATAGTATAGTCAAGCTTCAAAATCATCATAGTATAATGAGGCAAAAAAAGTTAAAAAAAAAGTCACAGTATAGTAAGGCATAAAAACGTCATAGTTTGGTAAGTTAAAAAAAGGCAAAAAATAAAGAATGTCTTAGTGTAGTAAGGCAAAAAAATGTCATAGTATTGTAAGGCATAAAAACGTCATAGTATATTAAGGCAAAAAATACCAAAAGGTATCATAGTATAGTAAGGCATAAAAACATCAAAAATCTTCATAGTATAGTGAGGCCAAAAATGTCAAAAATTGTCACGATATAGAAAGGCATAAAAAAACCCCAAAAATCATAGTATAGTAAGGCAAAAATTGTCATAGTATAGTCAGGCATAAAAATGTCAAAAAATTTCAATGTACAATAAGGCAAAAAAAAGTCATAGTATAGTAAGGCAAAAAAATGTCAAAATACGTCATAGTATAGTAAGGCAAAAAAAAGTCATAGTATAGTAAGGCAAAAAAAATTCAAATAACGTCACAGTATAATAAGGCAAAAAATGTAAAAAAAACCCCATCATTTGATAGTAAGGCAAAAATCGTCATAGTATAATAAGGCATAAAAATTTCAAAAAAACATCATTATATAGTTGGGCATAAAACTTGTCCAAAAACGTCATAGTATATTAAGACCAAAAAATCATCATAGTATAGTGAGGCAAAAAAGTCAAAAAATGTTACAGTATAGTAAGGCATAAAAACGTCATAGTATATTAAGGCAAAAAATACCAAAAAGGGTCATAGTATTGTAAGGCATAAAAACATCAAAAATCGTCATAGTATAGTAAGGCCAAAAATGTCAAAAAACGTCACAATATAGTAAGGCAGCAAAATGTCAAAAAACTTCACAATATAGTAAGGCAGCAAAATGTCAAAAATTGTCACGATATAGTGAGATATAAAAACATCATATTATAGTAAGGCAAAAAAAGGCAAAAAAATGTCATTGTATAGTAAGGCATAAAAACGTCATAGTATAGTAAGTTAAAAAAAGGCAAAAAATGTCATTGTATAGTAAGGCATAAAAACGTCATAGTATATTAAGACAAAAAATACCAAAAAGTATCATAGTATAATAAGGCATAAAAACGTCAAAAATTGTCATAGTTTAGTAAGGCAAAAATCGTCATAGTATAGTAAGTCAAAAAACGTTATAGTATAGTCAGGCATAAAAATGTCAAAAAACATTAATGTATAGTAAGGCCGAAATCTTCATAGTATAATAAGTCATAAAAATTTCAAAAAAACTTAATTATACCTTTGGGCATAAAAATGTCCAAAAATGTCATAGTTTAGTAAGTCAAAAAACGTCATAGTATAGTAAGGCCAAAAATGTCAAAAAACATCACAATATAGTGAGGCATAAAAACATCATAGTATAGTAAAGCAAAAAAATATAAAAAAACGTCATAGTATAGTAAGGCAAAAAAAAGTCATAGTATAGTAAGGCAAAAGAAGTGTGAAAAAACGTCACAGTGTAATAAGGAAAAAAATGTAAAAAAAACTTCATTATATAGTTTGGCATAAAAAATGTCAAAAAACGTCATAGTATTGTAAGGCATAAAATTGTCAAAAAACGTCATAGTATAGTAAGGCAAAAAAACGTTCTAATATTGTAAGGCATAAAGATGTCTTAGTATAGTAAGGCAAAAAAACGTCATAGTATAGTAAGGCAAAAAATGTCAAAAATCGTCACAGTATAGTAAGGCATGAAAAACTTCATAGTATAGTAAGGCAAAAAAAAGTCATAGTATAATAAGGCATAAAAATTTCAAGAAAACTTCATTATATAGTAGGGCATAAAAAATGTCAAAAAACGTCATAGTGTTCTAAGGCATAAAAACGTCATAGTATATTAAGGCAAAACATACCAAAAAGTGTCATAGTATTGTAAGGCATAAAAACATCAAAAATTGTCATAGTATAGTAAGGCCAAAAATGGCAAAAAACTTCACAATATAGTAAGGCAGCAAAATGTCAAAAATTGTCACGATATAGTGAGGCATAAAAACATCGTAGTATAGTAAGGCAAAAAAAAGGCAAAAAATTTCATTGTATAGTAAGGCATAAAAACGTCATAGTATAGTAAGTTAAAAAAAGGCGAAAAATGTCATTGTATAGTAAGGCATAAAAACGTCATAGTATATTAAGACAAAAAATACCAAAAAGTATCATAGTATAATAAGGCATAAAAACGTCAAAAATTGTCATAGTTTAGTAAGGCAAAAATCGTCATAGTATAGTAAGTCAAAAAACGTCATAGTATAGTCAGGCATAAAAATGTCAAAAAACATCATAGTATAGTAAGGCCAAAAATGTCAAAAAAATGTCACAATATAGTAAGGCAACAAAATGTCAAAAATTGTCACGATATAGTGAGATATAAAAACATCATATTATAGTAAGGCAAAAAAAGGCAAAAAAAACATCATAGTATTGTAAGGCATAAAATTCTCATAGTATAGTAAGGAAAAAAACGTCATAGTATAGTAAGGCAAAAAAAAGGTCAAAAAACGTCACAGTATAGTAAGGTAAAAAACAAGTCATAGTATAGTAAGGCAAAAGAAATGTCAAAAAGGTCACAGTATAATAAGGCAAAAAATGTAAAAAATAACGTCATTATATAGTTGGGCATAAAAAATGTCAAAAAACGTCATAGTATTGTAAGGCATAAAATTGTCAAAAAATGTTATAATATTGTAAGACATAAAGATGTCTTAGTATAGTAAGGCATAAAAACGTCATAGTATAGTAAGGCAAAAAAAAGTCATAGTATAATAAGGCATAAGAAATTTAAAAAAAACTTCATTATATAGTTGGGCATAAAAAATGTCAAAAAACGTCATAGTATAGTAAGGCAAAAAAAAATGTCAAAAAACGTTATAATATTGTAAGGCATAAAGATGTCTTAGTTTAATAAGGCAAAAATCGTCATAGTATAGTAAGTCAAAAAACGTCATAGTATAGTCAGGCATAAAAATGTCAAAAAACATCAATGTCTAGTAAGGCAAAAATATTCATAGTATAATAAGGCATAAAAATTTCAAAAAAACTTCATTATATAGTTGGGCATAAAAATGTCTAAAAATGTCATAGTATAGTAAGTCAAAAAACGTCATAGTATAGTAAGGCAAAAGAAAAGTCAAAAAACGTTATAATATTGTAAGGCATAAAAACGTCATAGTATAGTAAGGCAAAAAAAATGTCAAAAAACGTTATAATATTGTAAGGCATAAAGATGTCTTAGTATAGTAAGGCAAAAAAACGTCATAGTATTGTAAGGCATAAAAACGTCATAGTATAGTAAGGCAAAAAAAATGTCAAAAAATGTTATAATATTGTAAGGCATAAAAACGTCATAGTATAGTAAGGCAAAAAGAATGTCAAAAAACGTTATAATATTGTAAGGCATAAAGATGTCTTAGTATAGTAAGGCAAAAAAACGTCATAGTATAGCAAGGCATAAAAACGCCATAGTATAGTAAGGCAAAAAATGTGAAAAATCGTCATGGTATAGTAAGGCAAAAAAATGTCAAAAAACGTCAAGACAAAGAAAAGTCAGTATAGTAAGGCAAAAAAAAGTCATAGTATAGCAAGGCAAAAAAAATTCAAAAAAAGTCATTATAGTTAGGCAAAAAAATGTCAAAAACCGTCATAGTGTAGTAAGGCAAAAAAAAAGTCAGTATAGTAAGGCAAAAAAAGTCATAGTATATCAAGGCAAAAAAATTTCATAAACCGTCATAGTATAGTAAGGCAAAAAAAAAGTCAAAAACCATCATAGTATTGTATGGCAAAGAATTTTAAAAAAAAGTCATTGTATATTAAGGCAAAAAAAGTCATAGTATAATAAGGCCAAAAAAATATAAAAAACCATCATAGTATTGTAAGGCAAAAAATGAAAAAAAAAGTCATTGTATAGTAAGGCAAAAAACGTCATAGTACAGTAAGGCATAAAAAAGTCAGTATAGTAAGGCAAAAAAAAAGTCAAGAAACGTCATAGTATAGTTAGGAAAAAAAATGTCAAAAACCGTCATAGTATAGTAAGGCAAAAAAAAGTCAGTATAGTAAGGTAAAAAAAAGTCATAGTATAATAAGGCAAAAAAATGTCAAAAACCATCATAGTATTGTATGGCAAAGAATTTTTAAAAAAAGTCATTGTATAGTAAGGCAAAAAACGTCATAATATAGTAAGGCATAAAAACGTCATAGTATAGTAAGGCAAAAAATGTCAAAAATCATCACAGTATATTAAGGCATGAAAATGTCAAAAAACGTCATAGTATAATAAGGCGAAAAAAATGTCAAAAAATGTCATAGCATAGAAAGGCAAAAAAAAGTCAGTATAGTAAGGCAAAAAAAAGTCATAGTATATCAAGGCAAAAAAAAAGGTCAAAAACCGTCACAGTATAATAAGGCAAAAAAAATCAGTATAGTAAGGTAAAAAAAAGTCATAGTATAATCAGGCAAAAAAATGTCAAAAACCATCATAGTATTGTAAGGCAAAACATGAAAAAAAAAGTCATTGTAAAGTAAGGCAAAAAATGTGAAAAATCGTCACAGTATAGTAAGGCAAAAAATGTGAAAAATCGTCACGGTATAGTAAGGCAAAAAAAAGTCAAAAAACGTCAAGGCAAAAAAAAGTCAGTATAGTAAGACAAAAAAATTCATAGTATAGCAAGGCAAAAAAATGTCAAAAAATGTCATATTATAGTTAGGCAAAAAAATGTCATAAACCGTCATAGTGTAGTAAGGCAAAATAAAGTCAGTATAGTAAGGCAAAAAAAAAGTCATAGTATAATAAGGCAAAAAAATGTCAAAAACCATCATAGAATAGTAAGGCAAAAAACGTCATAGTACAGTAAGGCATAAAAAAGTCAGTATAGTAAGGTAAAAAAAAAGTCATAGTATAATAAGGCAAAAAAAATGTCAAAAACCAACATAGTATTGTAAGGCAAAAAAAAAAAAAAAAAAAGTAATTGTAAAGTAAGGCAAAAAACGTCATAGTATAGCAAGGCATAAAAACGCCATAGTATAGTAAGGCAAAAAATGGGAAAAATCGTCACGGTATAGTAAGGTAAAAAAATGTCAAAAAACGTCAAGACAAAAAAAAGTCAGTATAGTAAGGCAAAAAAAAGTCATAGTATAGCAAGGCAAAAAATGTCAAAAATCGTCACAGTATATTAAGGCATGAAAATGTGAAAAAACTTCATAGTATAGTAAGGCAAATAAAAGTCATTGTATAGTAGGGCATAAAAATTTCAAAAAACTTCATTGTATTGTAGGGCATAAAAACGTCATAGTATAGTAAGGCAAAAAAATGTTATAGTATTGTAAGTCTTGAACATGTCATAGTATAGTAAGGTAGGCCAAGGCCAGGATTTGAACTCACAACCTTCTGGTTGAAAGGCAAAAGCTTTGACCACTGCACCACCAATATAGCCTTGAAAGAGTGTATTGTAGTAAGTGATAAAAACGTCATAGTATAGTAAGGCAAAAAAAAGTGTCAAAAAACGTTATAATATTGTAAGGCATAAAGATGTCTTAGTATAGTAAGGCAAAAAAACATCATAGTATAGTAAAGCAAAAAAATATGAAAAAACGTTATAGTATTGTAAGTCATGAAGATGTCATTGTATAGTAAGGCAAAAAAAACGTCATAGGTATAGTAAGGTAAAAAAAAAAAAATCAAAAATCGTCATAGTATAGTAAGGCATAAAAACGTCATAGTATAGTAAGGCAAAAAAATGTCAAAAAACATCCTTGTATAGTAAGGCAAAAAATTTCATAACGTTTCATAGTATAGTAAGGTATGCCAAGACCAGGATTTGAACCCACAACCTTCTCAATGAAGGGAAAGAGCTTTCACCACTGAAGCACCAATACACCCTTGAAAGAACATATTAGTAGTAAGGCGTGAAAACGTCATATTATAGTAAGGTAAAAAAAAGTCATAGTATAATAAGGCAAAAAAATGTCAAAAACCATCTTAGTATTGTAAGGCAAAACATGAAAAAAAAAGTCATTGTAAAGTAAGGCAAAAAATGTGAAAAATCGTCACAGTATAGTAAGGCAAAAAATGTGAAAAATCGTCACGGTATAGTAAGGCAAAAAAAAGTCAAAAAACGTCAAGGCAAAAAAAAGTCAGTATAGTAAGACAAAAAAATTCATAGTATAGCAAGGCAAAAAAATGTCAAAAAATGTCATATTATAGTTAGGCAAAAAAATGTCATAAACCGTCATAGTGTAGTAAGGCAAAATAAAGTCAGTATAGTAAGGCAAAAAAAAAGTCATAGTATAATAAGGCAAAAAAATGTCAAAAACCATCATAGAATAGTAAGGCAAAAAACGTCATAGTACAGTAAGGCATAAAAAAGTCAGTATAGTAAGGTAAAAAAAAAGTCATAGTATAATAAGGCAAAAAAAATGTCAAAAACCAACATAGTATTGTAAGGCAAAAAAAAAAAAAAAAAAAGTAATTGTAAAGTAAGGCAAAAAACGTCATAGTATAGCAAGGCATAAAAACGCCATAGTATAGTAAGGCAAAAAATGGGAAAAATCGTCACGGTATAGTAAGGTAAAAAAATGTCAAAAAACGTCAAGACAAAAAAAAGTCAGTATAGTAAGGCAAAAAAAAGTCATAGTATAGCAAGGCAAAAAATGTCAAAAATCGTCACAGTATATTAAGGCATGAAAATGTGAAAAAACTTCATAGTATAGTAAGGCAAATAAAAGTCATAGTATAATAAGGCATAAAAATTTCAAAAAAACTTCATTATATAGTAGGGCATAAAAAATGTCAAAAAACGTCATAGTATAATAAGGCAAAAAAATGTTATAGTATTGTAAGTCTTGAAAATGTCATAGTATAGTAAGGTAGGCCAAGGCCAGGATTTGAACTCACAACCTTCTGGTTGAAAGGCAAAAGCTTTGACCACTGCACCACCAA
>NW_019525409.1:54594-59890 GCF_002814215.2 Seriola lalandi dorsalis | reverse complement strand
ACACACACACACACACACACACACACACACACACACACACACGTGTATATATGTGTGTGTGTATATGTACAGGCCCTATCACCTCTCTAGCCTTAATCAGAGCAGAACTGTTTTTACTTTTTAATCTGCTTGTGCATGCGTGTGCGTGTGCGTGTGCGTGTGCGTGTGTGTGTGTGTGTGTGTGTGTGTGTGTGTGTGTGTGTGTTCACCCAGCAGTTCACCCAGATGCTGCGTTCAGATGCAAAGCCAAACGAATGTCCCTCTGCTACACACACAACAAGCCTTGTTGTTGTTGTTGTTGTTGTTGTTGTTGTTGTTGTTGTTGTTGTTGTTGTTGTTGTTGTTGTTGTTGTTGTGCACACACGTCCAGTAGCGTGTGTAGTCTGGACTCCTCGGGTCCTGGTCTGGGTGAGAACCCTAACCTCAGTCCGAAGTGGATTCAGCTGGAGCGGACGTGTAGCTTCGCCTCAGTTCGCGCGAACAGGAGCGAAGCGGCCTCAGTTCGCCTGCTGCGCGCGCGGTAAACTTTAGTTTTGCGCTGGTTTTGAAGATGAACTCGACCTGGCTGAAGTAACGCTGCACAGGAGCAACGTTAACGAATGACGTCACCTGACCCGGGCCTGAGCTGACAGGTGTGACACCACGTGCAGAGGAGACCGGGGATGGTTGCAACACTTCCTATATTTCTCTCAGTGACTCAGAGACTTTTTAACCAAACTTTTATATATTAAACTTACATCTGTCCGCTAATGACCCACACCGTCTAAAGATGATTACACATGACAGATCACATTCATTTAGATTTATTTAATGGAAGAATTCAGATGTTACAACTGACCCCAACCCTGAGAGCAGCTGCAACATATTAAAATACATTCAATTTCACCAGTTAAGTTTTTCTTTTTTCTCAATAAGCTTCTGAAAATATGCATCATTTACAATAATATTAGCATTATTTATTTGATTAATAATATTTATCAAAGAACATTTATTGAGTTTTCTTTTGTGTAGAACATAGAACCTACCATGAGTCGCAATTACACAATTTATCTATTTTATTGCTTATAATGAACAGAACATGCAAATATATTATAAGAGCAGGAGAGGCAATAACTAAATAATTCACAAAATAACTCGTTGATATTTTCCTTTATGTTAACATGAGGAATTATTGTGTTTCTGTTGTGCAATGGGACAAAATTAGCAGCGTATTTTGTCTATTTTGATCTAAAAACGTTGTGTCTGATTCGGCTGCTCAGCTCGAGAACAGTTACAATAACTTGTCAGACATGACAGAACAACATGTGCAAGACCTGACACACATTAACCGTGTCATTTAGAAGTCAACAAATCAGTGATTATAACTCACTAAGTTTTAATTAATTCAGACAAAAGTTTTGACTAAATTCACCTCCACAGATCCAAAACAAGTGATTTTCAATAAATGCAGCAGCAGATGTTGAATGTGTCTTCTGATTTCCTGGTGGGGGGAGGGGCTAACTGAGCATGTGCAGCATGAGTGTCATCACTTTAGCATGTTTCTGATTGGAGCAATAAGACTTGTTGCAACCGACCCCAGTCTGTCCTGTGAGACGGAGGGTCCAGAGAGGTAAAGAGTGAAGCAGCACCGACGTTAACTTTAACCGTGCCGAGCCTCTTCTGAACCAGCTGAGTCTGCAGCCTCTTTCACAGCCATGACCTCTGGGCCTCCGGTTCAAGAGAGTCCACTTCCTGTGACCCAGAGTCCAGGATCAGCTGGACTCCTGCTGCACAGTCGGACCTCATGTAAATGCATGTTGGCCGGCCCGCCATCAAGATTCAGAACCTGCTCTGAACAGCACCAGGTCCACATGTGAAGGAGACCCAGAGATACTGCTCCACAAGAGGGACACTCTGAGACTCACTGAGCAGAACCAGAACTGGATTCAGGTTTCTGGACCTAAAACCTGCTGCGTTTCTGACCACACTGTGCTGACAGTAACATGTGTTGCATTCAGGTGCTGTGGTAAATCTGAAGTAAGCCTACTGAAAGAGTACCTGCCTACCTGTAAATTCTACCTGCTGATCCAGTTCACCTGAGTTCAGAGAGGCTGATGTGTTCACGGTCCACAGGCACTGACACTAACTGACCCTGATGTGATGTAACAGTAACTTACCCTCCGTGCTGAGGCCTGGTCCTGTTGGACTGTGACGGTTCAGGGACTCTTGGGTCCGACCGGATCCGGACCGAGGCTGCTGATCAGCCTCCAGCAGTGGAAAATAAAGCTGCAGTAATGAGATGTTTCCGCTGTGCCGTGAACGCATCACACACTGACTGTGGATTGGGTTAATCTGTGCCTCCAGGGAATTCCGGGAGCCTCACGTGACATCAACTCCCCAGCTCTATTGGTCCGAGGCACGTGTCTGAGAAACCCGTAATATGACGTCACGCCAGCGTCTCGCAGCCAATCAGAAATGAGAACCAAAATCCGTAGTGAAAGTATTTGAGCTTCGTCTTCATCAGACTCTTTCAGCTGCTGGAAGCTTCAATCATTTTGTGCAGAGCCGCAGAAATTAAACACACTCCAGTTGTGTTTTTTTTTTTCCAGCTGAGTTTAATGTTGTGATGAAGGTGTGAGGATGAGGAGCGGCCTCTCAAACTGAAGCATGATCTCTCTTTGTCAAAATCATAAGAGGCGCCTTTTCTCTGCAGAAACACTGTGAACTGCTCCAGCAGGATTTTAAACCTCTGTCTTTGACTCGCAGTGATTCTCGTCCATTGATCAGAAGGTGAGCGGGACGCACCGGGACGCACCGGGACTCTGGGATCACTGCTCTGCACAGGGACGCACAGAATCAGGTCCTGAGGGCGACCAGGCTTCATCATTATGGAAGAAAATGCTCGCCGAGACCCAGAGGACTCCATCCGAGGCGAGGAGTCCAACCGGGCCATCCTGCCTCTCCTCCAGCCTCCTGGAAACCAGCAGTCCCACAGGATCACCAACTTCTACATCGACAACATTTTAAGACCGGACTTCGGCCGAAAGAGGAAGGACGGGACTTTGGTCCGGGACAGGGACGGTCTGGGAGTGATCCTGCGGAGAGAGGAGCTGACGGGGAGAAAGGCTCCAAAAACTGGCAACCCGCAGCAGGGTGGAGCAGGAGGCGAGGTGGAGGAGGAGGAGGAGGATGAGGAAGAGGAGGAGGAAGAGGAGGACACGGGAGCATCCGACGACCAGCATCCGGACCCCGAGGCCAGGAGGCCTGACCTGAGAGTCGGTGATGCGGCTGTGAAGGGCCGAGCGAGCGGCGGGGACCGCTGCCTCAGCCCCCAGGCCAGCGCGGCCCCTGGAGCCAAGCCGATGCTGTGGCCGGCCTGGGTTTATTGTACCCGCTACTCAGACCGTCCGTCCTCAGGTTGGTGGGAAAAAAACTGTGTCAAATATTTTGTTTAATTCAAAGAAATAATAAAATAAAACAAAATAATAATAGATATAATAAATAAAAATTAAATAAAACTGAACGAAGCTCAGTTTGAATTCTTCAAAAAAAAAGAAGCTGAGTTGCAGAAAAAAACTCAGCTTCTTATTTCAGATAAAAACATGTGAATTAAAAAAAAAACTGAAAAAAAGAACAAATACTAAAAAGAAACAAAAAAAAGTAGAATAAGGTTTTATTCTTTTTATTCTTCCAGCTGTTCGACAGTTACTTACATTTGACAAACCGATTATTTCACCTTCATAATTAATTTGATCATTTATTTTTTATTATTTCATAACTTCAATATTAGAAAAAATGATTTCAACATTTTATTTAAATTATCATTCATCACCAACCGAACAAAGTAGTTTAACGCGGAGTAGAAACTAGTTCCTGTTGTTGTGGATGATTCGATCCGGATCCTGGTTTTAAAATAAAGATAAAGTCTGACAGATTCCAGGAAGTGATTTCAAAAATAATTCAGAAATGAAATAAGAGAGAAAAATCAAGCGAAAACGAGCAGGAGTGAAGTAAAACCAAGTTTAACGCCATTGTTCCTCAGTCTTCTTTGTTAATATCCATTAGCATATTTTTTTTGACAATGGTGGAGGGGGGGTTTAAAAAGTGAGGCCGTGAGTCCCGGAGGATCCGGGTTGGATGTGAAATGCTGAACCACGACTTTAAAGTCTTTTCGCTGACAAACAAACAAACAAATAAATAAATTAGTTAATGAATAAATAAATAAAATCGCGGTGGTCTGAGATCCTCCAGAGTCCGGACCACCTGAGTCCGCTTCAGACCGGGTCCCCTGGTCTCAGCTCGGAGTTAAATGTTGGAGGTTATGTTTAGTGGACGCGTGGTGGACTTGGACTTTTCCTTTGTCGTGGTTTGAGACTGAAGAAGCGGATGTTTTCCGAAACATGATCGAACAGCTGAGCGCGGGAAATTTAGTCTTTATCGAAGAGTGGTGTGTGAGAATCGAGACCGGAGGCTGATCCGGACTCAGATGATGTTTTATTGTTGTAGTGGGACTGAAAGTTTCCATGAGGCCTGAGCTGCTGAGGGACTGACCCACCGGCCTCCACGGGGTCCGGGGGCCGCAGCTCAGACCACCGGGCCCCCGTTCTGTTAGAGACTGCAGACCCGCAGCGGTCTGAGCCGGACTCTGGGTGCTGGTCGGGATTCTGGGTGATGGTGGTCTCAGTTAGTTTATCGATGTTAAATGAAACAGCTGATGAGGCCTGCTGTGAAAGAAGAGCACACACTGGTGTTTCAGTCCGGATCCGGGTTTTTCTGAACGTTTGAACAGAACCGGAACCGAGTTTTACTCTTTTATTTTTTTTTATAATTTTAGGAAACTACTTTTTGAAATGTGGTTCCTATGGTAACAGGGAGGGAAAGAGGCGCCTAACCCCCCAGTCCTCGATCATATCGTGACCCCACCCCCATCTGCACCCTTCTCCTTCTCCTCCCGTTTTCATAGTGCTGCAGCAGATCTGGATCAGGATCTAGATGTGGATCTGGATCAGGATCTGGATCTGGATCTGGAGGACCTGCTGCCTTAGAGGTTAAACCTCAGTAGGATTTGACTGACACACTGTGCGTCAGGGGGTTTAGCCCCATCAGCTGTTCACATGTGGTCTACAGGCCGAACCGGATCTCATAAAAATAAAACGTGAAATATAAATAAATCAGATTTAATGGAGAAAAAATCAGACAGAACCGGAGACGCTGGTGTGAACAGACCCGGGTCTGCAGAGGCGGGTCTTCATTTAGTCAAACAAACATTTTCTTTGAATTAAAAACTCCTCCTGAAGGATAACCCCCCCCCCGACCC
>NW_019525409.1:40461-54466 GCF_002814215.2 Seriola lalandi dorsalis | reverse complement strand
CAGTGGTCTGATCTGTGGAAAAGTACCGTGTACAATATGTTACTATCATTATTATTATTATTATTATTATAATAATAATTATTATTATTATTATATTATATATATTATTGTGCCACACCTGAAGGACCTGTGTGAGGGGGACTGTGGGAACGTGGTCTCAGTCTCAGTCCCGCTGTAAGGGACCGGAGTCTCTGACTTCAGGTGTCACACACCAAAATAAACTTCCTAATAATCAATAATCAGCTGTGATCAGAAGCATCAGCTGCTCGGTCTGTGTTTATACTCTGTGGTTGTACTGACTCTGACCCCCGGATGTGGTTTTTGTCTCTGCTCCAGGGCCCAGATCCCGCAAACCAAAGAAGGCCCCGACCCCGAGTAAGGAGGACAAGCGGCCCCGGACGGCCTTCACGGCGGAGCAGCTGCAGCGGCTAAAAACTGAGTTCCAGAACAACCGGTACCTGACCGAGCAGCGGAGGCAGAGTCTGGCCCGGGACCTCGGCCTCAACGAGTCCCAGATCAAAATCTGGTTTCAGAACAAACGGGCCAAGATCAAGAAGGCCTCCGGGAACAAGAACTCTCTGGCGCTGCACCTGATGGCGCAGGGGCTGTACAACCACGCCGCGTCCAAGGACGGCAAGTCGGACAGCGACTAGAGGAGGCCCAGGGGGAGGAGTGGAGGAGGGGGGGTCCCGAACCATGCAATAAAACCACTTCAGTACCAGCATTCATATTTAAAACCAGACCAGAGACGATTTTGGTTTGTCTTCAGTGTGTGTGTGTGTGTGTGTGTGTGTGTGTGTGCAGTTACGTGTACTCAGGGCTTTAGTGCCGACGACGTCTGATCCGGGTCAAAGATGGTGCTGCGTTCACGTGTCAGTCAGAGGTGTAGGCCTGGACCCGGCCTCGGTGTGCACGCAGACCTCAGTCACATGTTCACAGAGCGACGCGACCTGAACTGGTTCAGATCCAGATCCAGATTAATTCAATTAAGATGCATTGAAAAAAAAAAATCAACAATATTTGATCACTTTCCCGCCAAACAAAAAGAGCAGGCCGAACTCTAGACCTGACCTTTTTAGAGGCGGGAAAAGTCAACAACATCTAAGGTCACGCGCACTACAGCCCTACGTGTGTGTGTGTGTGTGTGTGTGTGTGTGTGTGTGTGTGTGTGTGTGTGTGTGTGTGTTTACCTGCTGTCTGCCTTCTACAGCCTTTAAAAGGCGCGAAACGCGCCTCAGATCTGGGAATGTAACGCCGCAGTTTGTTGTAATGAACGGTGACGTCACAGAGTCTACAATGATCACAATGTAACAAAAATGATTCTTTGACCTGGTTTTATAAAGTAGCGACGGATTTTCAAAATAAAAGCAGGATCTGGTTTCCTTTTTATTTTCTGTTGAGCTGTAGGACAACACTTATTTTGAAAAGTTGTCCAGTTAAATGACCAGCACAAAAACTCCAATCTGAGCCTAAACCGCTTCCCCTGCGGTCCCAGAACCGGGTCTCACTGAGCGGCCAGACCCTGGACCTGCAGCACAGACCGGTCCAGAAAACAGACCGGGTTCAAACAGTGACAAAAACCACTGTACTCTTATTTATAATAACATGGATATGTGAGGCCCGTGGGCGCGGGCTCTGCAGTGTTTACATAACTTATTTTCCTGCAATAACTCCTGTGTTTGAATGCAACATCTTCTCTGGGTCCAAACCAAATGCTGTGAATGTTTTTTATTTCAGTTCCAGACGTGAACGAGCTTCTGCCTTAAAGTCAAGCTGAAACCTTCAGAGTCAGAGCAGCAGCTTTTCTGTCAGCGGCGCTTTCATATCAGGATTTTTACAGAAGAAATAATCAGCTGTTCTCTTTTATATGCTACATGTAAATAATTTATATCGTGATGGTGTGATGGTGAATAAACGACAACAATGCAAATCTGACTCTTCAGGTCGTGCTTTTATTTTATAGCCGGAAAGAAACATGTTTTACAAAGGAGGGAAAACCTCTGGTGTTTATCTGACGTGAAGGTCTGAAACATCTGGATGATGATGGCATGGACACAACAAGCTGTGTCTCTGCTGTGACAAATACAAATGAGGTATTATTGATAATTTATCTGAAATTTTAATGTGACGTCGTTGTTTCTTTATTTACATAAAAATCACAGTTAATAAACTTTAAATATAACAGATTATAATGTGATATTTACAGTGCAGCTGACCCACGTGTTACATTTACCTTAAAAATAAATAAATAAATAATATATATTTATATAGAAATATAAAAACAGAATAATATGTGATAAGTTTGCTGCTCAGTGAAAAAATAAATCTCCATGTTTGATTTTTTTCATGTTTTCAGAGTTTAATACATTTAAAAAAGTAAAAACAAAAAAACAAAAAAAAACAAAACAAAAAAAACATTTATTTTTATCTTTATTTTTTTATTATAAATTCTTGATGTTGATATTTCAGAGATAGGAGCTGGTGACGGGACAGCAGTGACATGGACTCAGGGTGAGGACATTTAGAGGTGTTTATCAGTGCAGAGCTTCACTCACATCAACGTGTCTGAAGCTGCAGGACAAGGTCTTCCTCTGTCCTCTTCTTCATCAGATGACATCGTACTGATTCCCTGAACAACAACACGTCAGTCTACAACAGATCTCCAACCTGTTTCACTCTCTGAACTACTTCAACAAAATAAAAGCGGCTGAGAGCTCCTCATGTCTTTATATTCACGTCGTATCCAAACACTGAAACTGATCTCCAAACTGCATCAGATCAATAAGATCATTGAACAAGTCGACACATACCAACTTCCAGAAACATGTGATACTCACATCAGACAAAAATGTGAGTCATGATTCAGTCGGAGCTGAACACAGACACGAGAACACTGTAAATAAACCTCCATGAATCTGATCAGAAACCAGAGAAGAAGAAGCAGCAGCTCCTCAGTCAGTGATAGATGTCAGTTCATCCAATGAACTTAAATAGATAATTCACTTCTCTTCATTTTACAAAACGTAAACGAACATGAGCTGAAAAAAAACCTCACTGTATCCATGGCAACATATTTCCTGTTTGTTGAAAGGTTTAGTTTCTGTCTGAAGTGTTGCCTTCACTGTATATCACCTACAGCTGATCCGATGTAAACAAACTCATTTGACTGATCTGGTGTTGAATGGGCGTGTGTGTGTGTGTGTGTGTGTGTGTGTGTGTGTGTGTATTTAGTTGCATTTAGAGCAGATTTACTGAGTGAAGTCGTGTTGGTTTGTACAGTGAGCTACTGGGAGCTCACGAGCCACCAGTTGGAGACCGCTGGTCTACAGGAAATGAAGTCAATCAATCAGCAACATGTGACATGATCACCAACAACACAGGGATAAAAAGGCTTCAGTTAATCATCATCATCATCATCATCATCATCATCATCATCTTCATCTGTGACCTCAGATGGACGTTCAACAGTCTGTGGAGGCTTTTCAGTCTGTTTCACACTGATCGATCCAGCAGCTCTCACCTGACCGGATGACCCCTCAGTCATCAGCCCGTCTCTTCATCTGTTTGTCTCAGTAGAAAAGTCTCAGGTTAAAACTCTGAGGTGTGTGTGTGTGTGTGTGTGTGTGTGTGTGTGTGTGTGTGTGTGTGTGCAGTTTACCTGAGCGTGTGAGCGAGGTGAACGTGGAGGAAATGAGCGGAGATCCACCAACAAAGAGCCGGAGAGTTTGTCTGGGACTCGTCCAGCAGCAGCAGCAGCAGAGACCTGGAGCCTGTGAATGGCTGCAGGAGCCTCATCTGCATTTCCTTTCTTAGCTGCTTGTATGTGGAAGTAACGCCCAACGGCTGCTGACTCGATGAGCCCGGCTACTCTTGACTCGGAGGAGGAAAAGGGGGAGAGAGCTGGAGCTGGGTCTGTGTGCACAGTCTGGGGTTGTCATCTGAAGGGGGGTGGGGTTGGGAGGGGGGGGCAGAGAACCTGGATGAAGGTCAAAATGCTTTGGGTGTCCATGCAAAAAGCAGCATGTGACAAAACTGCAGCCAAGAAATGGTGAGAAACGGACATGTTTTCCTTCTCCGGCTCCCACTGTGGAGATCAGGGCTTTTCCAGATTCAACACGAGGCTCTGATTTTATATTTGGTTCACATTTAAACACTTAATATAACTTAATCTTTTTTTCCGTATGTGGTTCTGATTCAAAAGCTTTTAGTGACTTTTTGAATTTTTCATTTCACTCTGTTGTAAAACATGAAGTTTGTTTGGACTGAATCCTCACAGACAGGAAGAGTATGAAGGTGTCGCTGTGTCAGTGTTTCTCCTCCTGACTTCTCCCCTCATCTCTCCTCAGACGGTCAGGTGAGCACGTTTAACTCCGCCTCCTTCCACACCTCTGCACACCTGGCCCAAAAATGGCAGATGAAGCAGCTCCTTCAGCTTCACCCTCGGAAAGATAACATAACATAACATAACATAACATAACATAACATAACACAACATGTTTGGTTTGAGTGTTACAGAAACACAGGGCCGTCCTCTGCAGTGGTCGTGCTCCTGACCCTGAGACCACCAGGTGACAGGACTCTGTCTCCCAGCATGCACCACTGCCACACCCTCAGGGAGGGAGCTGGGCAGAGATCAGTAAAAGTACCTTAGTGGTAGAGTGACTATGTAATATGAACTTTGCAGATTGGTTAGTGTATATACTCTGATGATGGTTTTCAGTTTGGTTTCCTCTCTAGTGGCTGAAAACAATCTGACTTGAAGACACAAGCACCAGCATCAGACAAACTGCATCACAGCCCGTCTCAAACCAATCACACTCCAGATCTTCAGATGACGACACTATCTATTTAATAATTTCTTTATTAGAACGGGACAGTGCATTTTAAAGAACATCATCGCAGCAGAAAAAGCTCATTTCCAGCTGTAGTCTCCACAGCCGACGACACAGTCAACCCGCAGCTGTATTTATTCTGCGGTTTCTGCAGCAGCAGTAAAAACCCAGAGCCACTGTCCCGTTTAAACCTTCCACGCTTCAGCAGCAGCTCCTGTTGTTTCCAGGGAAAACCCTAAAAACATCTACTTTACCCAGAGTTCACTCGTCCCCTTGTCATAAACTTAACCTCTCCAACAGGCAGAGGCAAAGGGCAGACGAGCAGAGAAAAGAAAAGTACATATCACTAAGTATTGATGTCCCATGTGTCCCAAGGACAAAAGACGGGCCATCCAGTCCCCCTTCCCCCCACTGAGTAATTTAGCCATAGTTCTCCAAACGCTTCCTAGTCAAACTTGGAATATGGAATGAAGGGGACGGGGGCTTTGTGGCGGAAATATAATTACGGTGGCTAAAAGCTGCTGAAGGTGGAGAATGGGGGATGACATCAGACCAATTTCACACTCAGGCCTCGGATGGCCGGGCCAAGCCTGGGCCTCGCCGCGCTGCACTGATCAAAGCCTGCTGCTGCCACCCCGAAAGCCAAAAAAAAGGGAGACTTAACTATGCTAATCTCCAGGACAAATATATTTTAATCTTGTTAGAATACAAGTTAATGCCACAGCTCAGCGACCAAACTTTATGGTATCAGAGTACGAGGATAGAAGGAACACTTTGTCTCAGAGGGTTTCTATTAAAAACAACATGGAGGAATCAGACTCCTCTGATAAACCTCCGTCATAAAGTCTGCAGACACTGAGCTCAGCCACTGATTCTCCAGGCCGCTGTGACCGACCTGTCAGCCTGAAAAACAACGAGTCCTCCAACATGAACGCGACCCGGAGGAGCGTCTCCCCGGCCGGCGCCCCCTGCAGCTCCACCGATGAACTGTTGCACATCACCAACTCACCCTCTGATGATGTCACGGCTGCGGTGGTGAAGGTGTGTCAGGGTCCGTGTCCTCTGCACTTGTCGCTGTTGGACACACTTGTTATTGTTTAAAGACATCTCCCCACAGTCGTCCCTGTGTCTCCCTCCAATCGTTCCAATATCTGGTTGAGATCTAGTGACTGTAAAGGTCATAGCATATGATTCTATCAAGGGTGTAAACTGGGACGTTATCATGACTGTGATGTAATGTACGTGACCCAGAGGCGGAGCTAGGCCTCTAAACAGGCCTGCAAATATTTGGTTCAAGTGACAGACAACATTTTAGGCATTTATTATACATTTATCTGCTATTTTACTCACATGTTGCGCTGTTTCTATGAACCTAAGATTTTTCAAGCACCAAAACAATTCATCCACATCCGTAGAGTTTTGTTTTCACAAGAATTAAAAAAAACTGGGCTTCACTTTTTCAGCATTTTGCAATATTTCAGCAATATTGTGATATAAAACACTTAAGTTTGATCTTATATGCAAGTTCCTTCAGCGATAATGTGGAAATCAAGAAATGACTCTCAGACGTCGGAAGGTTAAAGGAGGTCACAGACTCAGCCGACCTGATTGTTCCGGCGCCTCGGGGTCCGGTCTCTGCAACAGACAAAAGACCTGAGGATCTCAAGGTGCGTACTGGGGAGTGCGGAACTAAAAAGGTCGGAGATGTAACCGGGAGCGAGGCCGAGGAGAGCTTTAAAGGTGATCGATAAAATCTTAAATCTATGGTAAAAGGTCCTGGCAGCCGGCGTGAGGAGGCTGGAGCAGGACTGACGTGGTCACGGCTCTTGGTTCTGGTTAAAGGCCGAGCAGCTGGAGGAGAGGGGAAGGGTCTGGGCTGGACGTTTTAACCAGGTGAGCTACCTGTGCATCATGCGTTAGCTTCTTTCCAACCTGATCATGTGACTGCTTGTGATTCTGGACCTGTCAGATTTCCTTAAAGATAGGAAAGACAAACATACGACCCACAAAGCACCTTAAGCTTTCTACTTAAGTAAAGACACTTAAGGTTGAATTTCTCCTCAGCTGAGGGAGTTACTTTAGTAAAAGTTGAGGCATTTGCAGCAGTGAAAGAGATTTTACAGCGGTAAGATTCTTCAGTCTCCATGGAGACCGTTTGTTTTCTGGCATTAGCACTTGTGATACCGGTTAACATCCCACCTATATCGTCTCGCCCCCCGTTGCTAAGGTCTTCTGTGCGACAGCTTAACTGACTTTAAGTGATTCCTTCAGTATCAGACCTGAAATACTCAAGTGATTATTTAAGGAAACCTTAAGGAGGAGAGTTAAGGGTGTTTTTTATTTTAGGGAAAATCTTAAGTTAAGACACTTTGTGCAACTGTCCCCGTGTTTTCATTCACTTCCCTCTTTCCTACCAATATATTTATACGTGTGATTATATATTCAGGCCCTCAGAGCAGCTTTGTATTTAAATGAAAAGTTCTGTTGTCAGTCACTGAGCTGTGTGAGCAGTTAGCGGGTGTGAGGGGCGTCTGTCACCCTGGAGCCAGTCAGCACCTTGGTAACCCTTGATCAGTCAGGGGTGGAAGCTGGGCTCCTTGACATTTCCAGACAGGCAGCTACACAATGAGCTTGTTCGGGTCCTACTGTGACTTCAATCCCCGGGCGGAGAGGAAACCAGGGAGGGAGGAGCAGATACTGCTGCTGCAGTCGGAGCAACAAGCAGAGGACACACTGTAAAGGTGGAGAAACACCTGCTGCTGATGACACGTGGCTGAGAGGACGTGCTGCTAAATGTTTAGAGCGTCATTATCTATAAATGAATGAATTCTCTCTCTCTCTCTCTCTCTCTCTCTCTCTCTCTGGCTGGTCTGTTTGTGAAACTACGACCTGAAGCTCGAAGGTCACGATATCTCAGAAACCCCTGGACGGAAACTCTTCACATTTGGCACAAACGTTCACTTGGACTCGAGGATGAACTGATTAGATTTTGGTGGCTAAAGGTCAAAGGTCAAGGTTAAACAGGGATGTAACTAGTCTGAGTGGAGGTTTACCACTGTCTAAGAAAAAGAACAGGATGGCCTGAGTCACAAAAATAGATTGAGGTGCTTTTATTTACAAAAACAGCGAGGGGAAAAAAACAGACAAATATCCAACTTGTCAAAGTCAGTACAGCCTCGCACCGCTAAGCCCCTCCCCCTAGATCTGTTTAAAACAATACTCTTCTGCAGCTCTACTGCCACTTCTCACATTAAACTACCAAAACTTATTAAAGGAAACACAGTTAAATAACTTAAATAAATCCCAAAACCTCACCACAATCTCATTAATGAGCAAACACGACCCATGACCCTGTTAAACATGGTTTCATCAGCACACCTGTGCAGGTCACTGCTGCTTTCACAAAGACTGTGAGAGATCAGATAGAGTGTAAATCCATCTGTTGTAAAGAAGTTTAGTTCTTGGCTTCTCTTACTTTTTTCAATATAAAAAAAAAAAATGGCCGACTGAGGAAAAGCATGCAACTAGTTTACCGCAGCAGAAGCTGAAGGACGGAGCTGTTCCTCAGTCGGCCATTTTTGTTATTTTGGAAAAAGTCTGACTGTTTGTTGGATCTAAGACACAGTCAAAGTGTGTTTGTGAAACCAGCTCAGGTGTCTTGTCTCCTGCAAACACACCTACAGACGTGAGTGAGCTGAGAGGAGCCTCAGTCTGACACAGTCTGTGCTTCCCCCGCGGACACGAGGCCTTTAGCATATCAATACACAGTGTTCTGGCCAATCAGCTGCCAGCTGCTGCCCCGTCCTCTCCAATCAGACAAAGGATTCTCCAGCGTTAGCTCCGGTCTGTACACCTGCTGGTTTGTCTGAGAGGAAACCTGCGTCTTCGCGTCCAGCTGCAGCTCGTTCTGCACAGACTGAAGAGCAACACTGAGCCCGAAGGTTCAAACTGAGTGAAATGACCCGGAAGTATCAGAGCTGCTCCACGTCTCTAACTGATGAGGAAGGGAGCTTCAGTGTTTCCTATCTCCTTCAGCTTAGGAAACACTGGAGCTTCCTATAGGAAAGGAAGGGAGAAAAATACCGTCCCACAATTCCTTGCTGCAGCAACATTTAAAGCGACGCACCGTTGTAGTTTCACCTCCGCAGAAACAAAGTAAATGTAGAAACAACACAAACTGTTTTATGTTTGTGACTCGATCCAGAACTGATGGAAATCCTTGTCTGATCAACTGAAGCCCAAATCCATAAATATAGATTTATTCTCTTTAAATCCAGCCAGGAAATCAAAAAATAAACAAGAAAAAAACAATATCATCATCATAACTAAATACTATAGTTTATACATCATCTAATTTCACTAAATCACCAAATGAAAAACAGCAAAAAATAATTTTCTCCACTTAACAATTGTATAGAAATGTGAAAAGCGCAAATGCCAGGAAACTTCTTGCTCTGTTTCTTATTTCTATTTAATTATTTTAACAGCTTCAACTTCCTCCATTTATATTTTCCTATTTCAACATTTCAGTCCTGTTAGTTTAGATTCTGTCAGTAAAGGAGGATTTATCCTGCATGTGTTATAGTTAGTTTAAATAAAATCCTAGTATCAGTGCAGTCAGAATCTTTTCCTAAGTCCTCATGAAGTCTCCTTCACACCTTGACGTGGTCAGAGAAGCAGATGTATGTTCCTGTTTTACAACGACAGCCTGCATCATGTTCACACACACTGAAATAACAGAGAATAACTGCTGTGAAAACTCTTTAATTAACTGATTCATCATTCAGTTCATTTAGTGTTTCAGTTTTCTTTCAAACAGATGGAAACATGTGGAGATGAAATATCATTTAAATGAATCAGCTGATGTAAAATATTCTTATATTTCCTGCATGTCAAACACAGTCTCTCACCGCTCGGTGTGGGTCTGATAATAATACGACATCAGCGTCCGTCTCAAACCTCAGACAGAAACTAAAGTGCACAATATTTTTTGTCAAGATTTCCTCTTTTATTTATTCAAAAACTTAATCGATCATTCGTCAAAAACTTTTACAGTCTGTGCTGGTCCCTGGTCCCGCCTCCGTCCTCTGACTGTCAAACACTACAACTCCTCGTTCGAGTGGCCGCCGGCTCTGCAGTAGTCTGGAACCAAGAGCAGAGACAAACACCTCAGAGTCCAGGACTCGTCGACGTGTCTAATGTGACGCGGTAACAAAGATTTCATTTGCTGTTGAAGGTTCAGACGGTTCATTAGGATCATTTCTGAGATTGTGAGTTTGTGTTAAACACTATTCAAACACTCTGAGTTCAGGAATCCCTCTATATACCAATATGTTCCTATCTGATTTTAAATAAGTGCAGTCTTTACTTATCTATGAAATCGTCTCATTACAGGATTAATTAATGATGAAATTATGACAAATTCATCACATGAACATATGAAATAAAAGCTATCATTATTAATTCATAATCTGACTGATCTTTTTCCTCATTAATTATATCAACCATTGCTGCCTGAACCAATAACACAAACAGTGGCCTACTGACAAATCTAGACTGAACTTCACAGCTAATCGACGATTCAAAGCTGAATTAGCTCCGATTATTTACTGCATCAGTTTATCACACTTTAGCTGCTTTACCAGTAACAGGAAGTGACGTCTTTAACCAGGTTAACCACACCCAGCTAAAGATTTCATGTCATATTATGGTCTGTTTTACCTGAACAACGCAGCATTGGGTTTGAAGTGACGCTAACAAAGTTGCTAGCAAAGCAAAAACAACCGTTAGCGAGTCTTTAGCCGGTGTTTGACTAACATACAGTGACCTCCGCTTCACATTTATTATCATCAACTCTCAGGAATGAATCAACTTACATTTGAAACCTCAAACCTTTAACCTTTAGCTACAGGCTAAACAAGCTAGTAGCTAGCATTATTCAACAGTTTAAAACAAGTTCGGAAGAATATGTTAATCTAAAGACTACCTATTAAAATATATATATATATATATATATATATATATATATAAATATATATATATATATATGTACTATAAAAACTAGCACAGTTAGCATGTGATGTGACGTCAAGGCTGCGTTCACAGCACTGACAAATAAAACCAATAGCAGCCCTATTCAAAATACTGTCTATATAACACTGTCTAATACTTCTTCTCTCATTTTCTATGTGTTTTCCAGGTTTTCAAGGTTGTAGACTGAACGATGATTAACACCCGAACCATCAGCTACAATATTATATTATATTATTTTATATTATTTATGTGCATTAAAAAAGTCCAAAGAGGAGGAGCATGTGGACCTGGTGATGAAGAGGGAAGAGAGAGTTTGAGGTGTTTTTTTTTTTAGGATGAATAAACGTATGTAGCCGTCACTTCATGCTGCATTCCTATTGGTTGGTTGGAGATGTAGGTTGTAACTCAACATGTGCAATAATTAACACACACCAACTGTGCAATATCTTTTCTCTGCTGCTATTTTTGTCATATTTAAATATTGTAATTGTTGTTCTTATATCATTATCTACTATTTCTCTTTTTTGTTCTGTCCACTTTGCTGCTGATTCCATAGAGGGGGGAGGAGGGTGAGGTGTGTGTGTGTGTGTGTGTGTGTGTGTGTGTGTGTGTGTGTGTGTGTGTAGGTGGTACAAGCCGTGGTACCTGAGACTCTGCTGCAGAGCTCCTCGTGCACCTGCTCCACGTCCCGGCTGAACAGAGAGATGATATCATCCTCCAGCTCCTCCACCACCGACTCACACTGAGACACAAACACAAGAGCAGAGGAAAGGATTGGCCTGGGGGGGTGGCTCGGTCATGCATACACGACACACACACAAGCACAACACACACGCACACACACACACACACAAGCACACACACTGTTTGTCACATCTTTTCGCACAATGGTGGGCCCGGCGTTTGCAGAGTGGAGGCCATGTTTTCCCTCTCTTTGCCAGTTCGGCCATCTTGACGGCTCGGTGGTCACAGGGCTACGTTCACCGACAGCCCGACCCCGGCCTCGGCCTCTGACAGCGACACTGAGTCTGTTATTTCAGGGTTTGTGCAGGAGCCAGCCGCACAAACGACCTGTGATGTGAAATTAGCTCCAACGTTAGAAATGAACTCCTGCTCAGGGTGATGAGGATTCACTTCAGCTTAGAAACATGTCTGAGAAACCCAGATCTGAAGGGTGAAGAGAGTGAAGACTCAGACCTGGACTCACACTCAGGTTGAGCTGCGAGTTATTATGACGTGTGAACGCAGTGCAGCTACACTACAGCTGGAACATGAACCACGTTTGTTTCATTCATAAAAATCTATTTGGTCACATGATGCAGCAGCTCAGCATCATCAACATCATGTGCCAACCTTCAACCTTTTTACTCTGTACATACACACACACACACACACACACACACACACACACACACACACACACACACACACGAGCTGGTACTGAACATTTACACCTGCAGGAAAAACCTACGACAACCTGAAATTAGAGAGTAGAAGAAGATGACACACCTGAGCTGAACCTGTGTGTCGGTGTAAAATAACAGACGCAAAGACTAAAAAAATAAATGAATAAAAACAATCTTTTAAATGATTTGAAGTTTTTTTTAATTTTTGTTCAGTATTTGTTTTTTGTTTTTTGATGTTTAAATTTCTTCGATATTTGTTGTTTTAATATTTCTTTCGTAAAAATGTGAAAAATAATTTTTTTCTCTTCCTTTTTAAACTGAATTATTTTATAATTAATAATTAAAAGATTAATTCTATGATCTTTAAACATTATTAATAAATCATTATCATAGTTCAGTAAAAACAATAATTTTAAATTAAATTTAACAAAGGTAAGTCGACGTGTCTCAGATTAATAAAACATTATAATAATAATAATGTTAATTAATTAAGACTGCTGAGATTAATGCAATCACATTGTCCCCTCGTACTCCTAACTACAGCAATATTATCTGTGTGTGTGTGTGTGTGTGTGTGTGTGTGTGTTATATCAAATCATATCTACTTTATTTAATTTTTCCTTGGCCGTTAACTCACAGTAACTTTACAACACTTCCTGTTTATCCAGTTGGCTGCTTTTGATTGGACAGAGCTACATGTTTCCTAGCAACTGATTCACACAGATTTAATGAAGAAACACAGTTTAGTTGGTGACTGGTCTGAAAGCAGCGAGGACCCTGAGAACTGAGGAACCTGGTCCTGGTCTGTAAATCCACACGTCTCTAAAGATCACAGTTTATTCATCACACTGCTCTTTCACTCACTGCGAACTTCATGGCCTCGGACGACTCGGGCCCGTCGAACTGGAAGTTCTTGAAGTCGGGGAAGACCCCGGTGTTCCCGCCGGTCCTGGGAGCGAACCTCATGTACTGTCTGTGCTGAGTGTCAGGGTCCACGTGGAGGGCGTAGTCGCTCATGCTGCCGCACACCGCGTCCAGCAGCTCGCTGAGGTGAGTCTCTGAGCGGGCGAAAGGAACCTGGTCACAACCAGAGAGAGAGAGAGAGAGAGAGAGAGAGAGAGAGAGAGAGAGAGAGAGAGAGAGTAGACGATCAGCTGGTGGAGTGAGTCCAGGATCAGGATCAGGTCCTGAGTCCAGAAACGAAACACAACAATAATAATAATAATAATAATAATAATAATGATGAAGCTGACACTTCCTGTGTCGCTGCTCGGCAACAACACAAAGGCTCTGCTCATGGTGAGGAAGAAGAGGTGGTCTTCCTCGGAGAGGTCGTCATGGTGACCTCCTGTTTCCGCTGGTTTCTCCTTCCTCACTGACGAACTCTGACTTTTAACCTGTGTGAAGACCCTCCCCACCTCTTCATCCAGCCTCCACCGTCCTCTTCCTCTCCCCCCTCTGAGGAGGCGGCGGTGTCTAGACGGGTCAAGACAGGTGCTCCTCCGTCCCCGGGCGGATGTTGGGTGACAGGGGTGACGGCTGGGGGTGAGGGGGCGAGGACAGGGTGGTGCTCTCTCCACCTCTGACCAGGCTGGAGAAAGCCAGAGGGAGGGGTTGGTTTCCTGAGAAGGGTGGGGTCAGTGGAGGAGCTGGAGGAGCAGGAGGCCTCAACAGGAGCCAAGTGCAGGGTAAACAGCTCATCTCCTGGGCTCCCCTCAACCCCTGCCTCCCCCT
>NW_019525409.1:38954-40339 GCF_002814215.2 Seriola lalandi dorsalis | reverse complement strand
AACAGAGAGATGATATCATCCTCCAGCTCCTCCACCACCGACTCACACTGAGACACAAACACAAGAGCAGAGGAAAGGATTGGCCTGGGGGGGTGGGGGGGTGTTTGAGGGCATCTTGCAGATGAACTGGATTTTGTAACAATGCAGATTTATTATTCCCTGACCCCTTTGGCTGTGTTCCCTTCCGGGCCAAGCCCACTGATTACATTACACACACACACACACACACACACACACACACACACACACACACACACACACACACACACACACACTTTGACAAAGGGCCTCTCCACCATCTGTTTTCCTTCCTGTCTTGTGTTTCCAGCCTCCGAGTAAATATGAATCCTCTGGTCTCTTCAGGACCTGGTTCAGTCCTCTCTCTGATCCTCTGGTCTCTTCAGGACCCGGTTCAGTCCTCTCTCTGATCCTCTGGTCTCTTCAGAACCTGGTTCAGTCTTCTCTGATCCTCTGGTCTCTTCAGAACCTGGTTCAGTCCTCTCTCTGATTCTCTGGTCTCTTCAGAACCTGGTTCAGTCCTCTCTCTGGTCATCTGGTCTCTTCAGGACCTGGTTCAGTCCTCTCTCTGGTCGTCTGGTCTCTTCAGGACCTGGTTCAGTCCTCTCTGGTCCTCTGGTCTCTTCAGGACCTGGTTCAGTCCTCTCTCTGATCCTCTGGTCTCTTCAGGACCCGGTTCAGTCCTCTCTCTGATCCTCTGGTCTCTTCAGGACCCGGTTCAGTCCTCTCTCTGGTCATCTGGTCTCTTCAGGACCCGGTTCAGTCCTCTCTCTGGTCCTCTGGTCTCTTCAGGACCTGGTTCTGATCCCTGAGCTTGACATCACTGTTGTGCTGAGGCAGGAAGGAAGTCACCAGAATGTTACAGCACAGGGTCAAAGGTCGGAGGTCGAGCTCTGAGGGATGTAGGTCACACCAGCCGATGAAGATGAGGTTCATCTGTCAATCAAAATCTGCTGTGATGACTTTGACATTTCATCCACTGAAGATGTGAAAGTAGAGACTATGACCAGAAATATTACCAATGAATAATTATTATTATTATGTTTTGACATTAATGTTTATTTTCCCACAGTGAAGAATTAATTCACAGTTCGATTCATTACATCATTAATACGTCAGATATATAAAATCACTCTGGTGAGTGTGAACACAGTTATTATACTTTTTAATATTTATTTATTTAGACAGTTATTATAAAATAATTTAAAGAAGAAACACTGAGGAACTAGTTTTTAATGTTTAACCTGTGAGAACTTTAATCATTTAGATTTGAATTTCTTCTCACTTCATTTCTTTTGTTTAAAAACAAACATGAATTATCACATGTGCTCAGATGGAAATGAAATGTATTATATTATATTATATTA
>NW_019525409.1:37642-38353 GCF_002814215.2 Seriola lalandi dorsalis | reverse complement strand
GGGGGGCGGGGGCGGGGGGGTGCGACCAGTCGGGCCAGAGAATAGGCTTCTCAGGGATGCTATCCTCCATTCAATTCCCATTGGACAGGGAGCCATTATTGCACCGCTGTGGACAGGGGCCTTTCAGTTTCATTGTCCCGGTGATTCGGGCCAATGAAGACTCATAAATTAATAATAATAACAATAATAATTTGTCATCAAAGTGCAAGAGAGGAGGGAGAAGCTGAGATGTCATATTAGAGTGTTTAAAACATGGATTAGTGAATAATAAAGGTTTGACTTCATGATGGCTGGAGAGAAATAAGAGTTTGTAATTAGCAGCTAATTCTGACAGTGATGTGAAAACACAGAAGAGCTGGTTGATGGAGGACAGGTGAGGCCTGCAGCAACATCAGAGCCCAGACATGGTTAGCTTAGCTTAGCATGAAGCAGGGGTACACTGTTAGCCATGTCCGAAGAAAAATAAATAACTGTGAAATAATAATAATTGTAAATAAATCATTGTTTTAAGGCTGGATCCATTTCTGTGTGGGAAGCCAGTGAGGGATTGTTTGCTGACCAACATGAACCAGATCCAGAGTCAGGTCTGGACCCTCCTGGACGAACAGGAGACTGAGACTAAAACCAGGATCTGGACTCTACCCACTGCATCCGGCAAAAAACCGCACTACAACCAGAGACTGAGACAGAAGCGCTGGGTGGATGAATACG
>NW_019525409.1:34182-37622 GCF_002814215.2 Seriola lalandi dorsalis | reverse complement strand
AAAAAAAAGATATAGACAAATTGAGAATTGACCAACTCATGTCGAGCAAATAAAGCCTGACTGGAAACATCCATTCAGAGGAGAAGGCAGAGGTCAAGCTAAGCTAACAGGCTAGGCTATGTAAACGTAGCTAAGCTAAGGTGTGCAGATTTCTGAAATGAAAACCGGGGACATTTCGCGTTCGGCATCAATATATCATTTAAATGGTGGTTTATTTTGAACATGGCAACTGTTGTTCTGTAATAAACTGAGGTGAAGGATGACTGATACAACAATGGCTCCCTACCTTTGAAGCTATCGCAAAGTCCAGTTGTCTATCTATTCCTCGATTATTTATATTCCTTTAGTTCTTAAGTGTCCACAGATCAAAAGAATCAAAAACGTTTCTCATGAAAGTTTTCCAGGTTGTGAATATTGTTGTCGGGTCACTTCTTCTTCTTCACTTCTTCCAACATAAAAATCATTTTTTTAAGTTTCAGCTGGGGGGCTTTGGGTATGTTTGTTTTCGTTAGTTTACTGCCTGGTTATGAACTCCTGTCCAATGAGTGAGCCAGCGAACCTTTTCTCTGCCTAGAGACAACAAAAAAAAAAAAGAAAAAAATGATTCAGATAATTCTATTTAGTTGATTTTAGTTTTATTTCTGAAGCTGCTGTAGTAACAACCAGCCCCCTCTGTTGGCCACAACAAGCACAACACTACACATCTGTTTCTTATTCACAGTTAAAAACTGGGATGTTTCCGGTCACATCTGTCCCTGGGAAATGCGACGTCTGGAGAGTTAAACTGAGGTGTAACTGACTCTGACGTGTTTCTATGTAAAAGCATCACAGAGAAAGAAACTGTCAGGAGAGTGAAAGATAAATGACGACGGATGTTTTCTGTTTTTTCATCTTTACTAATTAACGATTTAAATCACTGAGCAGCTCAGAGGCTACCGCCAACTTTTAAGGTGGAATGTTTTCTTGTATGTTACTTGATGCGTGACGTGACGTGACGTTTGGAAATCAATCGATAGACCTTAAACTTTTACCATTTCATTTGTTTTCATCAGCTCTCTACGTGCCGCGCTCTTTAGTGATGATCCGATCTTCAAGAGATTAAAAATGTAGATAAACTTCAGCTGGATTCTGTGAACTGTGGCTGTTTCTTCACTTGGAGGGAAAAGAGTAGCGGCGCGTGGTTGCGGTGCGCTCCAGCACTTCTACACCTGTGGCTGTAACACCTGAAGACATCAGCTGCTGTAATAGTCTAATAACTTCATGTGGTCTGATCTGTTCCGGCTTTGTTCCCGTCACAGCTCTGCTCTGATGATGATCTGACTGATGTACTTTAACACTTTCTGATACGACCTCTGACTCTGCTGAACGTGTCCTGCTCAGACCACATCCTCTTCCTCTAACGGACACAGATGATATCAGGTTGATATCCTCCGTCTCCTATCGGCGTATTTCTGTTGAGCTACTGCTTTAAGAACCTCAGTGGAGGGAAAACAAAACCCTCTGTGGATGTCCCCTCGCTCAGTCACATTTCTGGGCCATGATATTATGTGTCACTGTGTCAGCCGGCCTTTGTGCATCCTCTCATTCTCAATGCATGACTTCCCACCGGTCTCTATGAGATCAGCTCGCTGCTCCAACTAAGTTCAATGTCTTTGGAGGCCTTAAATGTGTCATTGTTGCAGCAGGCAGGTTTAACTTTTGTGCCAGAGAGCAGCCCCATGCCCCCAGGAAGTCCTACTGTGAGGGGGCCAAAGAGCAGAGACTTAAAACCTGCAAATCCTCCTCACTGATGGCATCTAAGCTGTGACATCCCTCCCTCTCCGATTCACAGCGGGTCAAAAGCTGCTGAAAAGGAGGGAGCCGAGAGGGCATGGGATCAAGGTTTGGCTTCTTCTGCGCTCAGCAACATTTGATGGAGCAAACAAAGCAACAGGTGGAGGTTAGTGTCAGCGAGGAGCAGAGGAGGAGAAGCGCTGTCCCGGTGACCAGCGCCATCACGGCCGCAAACCGTTTGCATCTGCGGCGATGACAGAGTCCCAGTCTGTCAGCAGAGCTGGAGGAGACATTTAAAACCACAGAAGAAGAAATCGTGGAGGTTTCGGTCCAGCATTAACGTCATCATTAAACTGGAGGCTGTAGAGACGCTGATGTTAAAGGGACAGTTCAGGTTGTGTGAGGTAGAAACATACACTCGGTACATCACCTGCAGCAGATGATGATGAGTGGTGTCGGTTAGGAAGACGACCCACCGACAGAGTGTCAGAGCGATGTGTTGCTGTGGGCGGGGCCACGTGGAAAAAGCGTGTTTTAGACCCTTTTAAAAACACCCACCCAAACAATCCAATATGTGTTTAAATGAAGCTTCATGTGGAATATTTTCAGTGATTTATCTTCCTGTAAAAACAGCACTTTTCCTTTGGCACTACATTTTTGCAACCACTGAACTACCGTATTCCTACGCACAAGCGCCCCTATGGAACGCACTGTATTACGCCGCAGCTGCAGGTCAGCTGAGTGAATCAGAAAGGAATATGTTGGTTCAGTGTTTGCAAAAATGTAGGAAAGGAAAAGTGCTGTTTTCCCTTTAAGATGCCGCCTTAAACTCTGATGTGTGAGGTGTCCTCATGTTTTCAAATTTCCGTCATTTGTAACTGCAGTTGCAGCATTGCACCATGTGGTGGCGCTGTTTACAGAACTGCAGAAGAAGACCTGCAGCTTTCCTGGAGGTACCAAGTTTTCAGTTGGTTCACTCCCTGCTGCGGCGGAGGAGTCAGGCTTCATCCACACTGACTCGTTTCAGTTTTAAAACACTTTCTGCCGTCGTCACTGAGCCGCTCAAACACAGACGCTGCTGATCCAGACACCTGCGTCTCCTCCTGATTGGGTCTCATCAGTCGTGACGTATCGCGTGTCATTCTGCAGAGTTAAACGCAGCTTTAAAGCAGATGAGGTCAGAGACTTCAGGTCAGGGGTAGAGGACGGTGTCTCCCGTCAGAGGACACAGCAGACTGAAGACTTCGCAGGCCGCTCGGCCAACCGTCAGCACGTTTCACTCTCTCACTTCACAGATAACGAACACAGAGACGTAGAGAATATTTTACTGCCTTCACCCAGACTCACATCAGTGGCAGCAGCTATCAGTGACGGGCTAAACAGGGATTAAAGGCCAGGAAATCAATAGCAGAGCTGGACACCTCATGATAGCCGGGTCCCTGGGCAGTAGAGGATGTCCAGGTTCCAGTGGGACGTGACCTCATTAGACCAGGAACAATAAGCTGGATCCATAGCCTCACTGTGTTCACACAGCGTCTCACACACACACACACACACACACACACACACACACACACACACACAATCACCGATCAATCAGGACTGCAGTGATCCATCCACATCACTGATCGCGGCCTCTCTCAGAACCCAGGTCCCATATCCAGGTT
>NW_019525409.1:32440-34057 GCF_002814215.2 Seriola lalandi dorsalis | reverse complement strand
TTATTATTATAATATATTGTCTCGTATTATTACTGTTTCACTGATGTTAATTTCAGACTACAGTTACCTGAGCGCTGCGGGGGACAGGTGAGTGTGAGGTCAGGTGTTCTCTACCTTTTTGTCTTTCATGGATCCGTCGGGGTTGAGTCTGAAGCTGCCCACGTTGATGGTCTTCTTCGGGTCCACCTGACTGATCGAGTAGTTCAGCTCATCCACAATCGCTTTGCATGCTGGGAAACACAGGTGAATGTCAGTAAATGGAGAGCGACAGTACCGATGAACACAGGTGCTACTGATCAATAAAATATATCTGAAACAAAAAGATCTGGTTTATGAAGACGTCTAATAACGATAAACAGGACGACGTCCAGTTCACAACATGATCTCTCAGAGGACTGTCAGGATCTGCAGAGAACTACAAACATGTCTCCCTCCAGTCAGAGCCGACTCACCTGAGCAGTAGAGCACCTGGTCCCTCTTCCCCTGGCTGCTGTAGACGAAGACGGACAGCAGCACCACAGTCATCTGAATAATCCATGAGGCCATATTGATAACCTGAAGGAGACACACAGGCCGAGTGAACAGCAGCACAAACTACAGCCGGATACATCACGTCCCGATCTTTACCTGCTGACGGCTGAGGTTCAGCTCAGTCCTCAGCCGGGCGATAATCAATAATCATTCGTCCATTTGTATCAGGATGATATGAACATGATATTGATTTGACCCTCGTCTCAAAAACTGAAAAATAAACTGGATCATTTCGGTCTCACCAGTAACTTCTCTCATATCTGCTGCTGTGATGAAAGGTCAGAGCTACAGGAAGCCTGAAGGACAGAAGTCAACTACGACTCCCAAGATGCATTGCTAAACAAACAGCTAATCACAGATGATGGCGCTGACAAAACTAGGGTAAGTAAGAAGGTTTGTAGGCTAACTGAGTGAAATGAGCTGAAGTAGTACTTCCTATTTTATCTCCTTCAGCGTAGGAAACACAAAAGGAAAGGAGAAATGCCGTCCCACAATTCCTTGCAAATGACACACGATTGTAGTTTTACTACATAAATGTAGAAAACAACAGAGCAGCTGTTTTATGTTTGTGACTCGATCCAGAACTGATGGAAATCCTGATCTTCAGGAGTCATCATCTCTCTCATCATCATAACAATCTGTACATGAATGTTGTTCCATAAAGAGCCGACTGATATAATATATATATATATATATATATATATATATATATAATTCACTCTTCATTTTAATGGCTCAACTCTCTCTTGTATTTTTCTTTCATGTTTTCTTATTTCAACATTTTAATCCTGTTTGTTTTGTTTCCGTGGTTACTGAAGGAGGATTTATTGTCTGTGTGTTATAAATAAAGTTATAAATAAAGTTAGTTTAAATAAAGTCCTGATGAATTCTCCTTCTCGTCTTTGACCTCATGGCGTTTTCCATGGAGGTCGAGGAGAAGTGGTGAGAGACTTTTATTAAGAAGTTTGAGTTTGGTACTGCTCTGGCTTAATCTCCATGACAACGGCAGCTGGGACTCATGGGTATTGTAGTTTTTAGAGACAATCCTGACAAAATGATAAAACCTGTTAGATCTTAGTTTGTGTT
>NW_019525409.1:27363-31972 GCF_002814215.2 Seriola lalandi dorsalis | reverse complement strand
ATAATGTTTTTATTAAAATAGTTTCCGACAGTTGTTGATGATCATTATAGAGGATGTAGTGTTTGGAGGTGTTCCTGATATTTACCTGGATTCACTGATAGAACTGGGGTGGACAAAATAATAGAAACACCTGAGTGTCCTTTATACAGCAGTAGTTCTGTGTCGTCGTATCGGTTCCAAATATCTGTTATCGGTCTCCTTGATTATCGATAATCAGTATCGGCCCTGGAAAAGACATGTCGGTCGATCTCTGCTCAGCATTACCTGACAGATCAGCCAAGGTTCGTTTACCTCACCAACACCTGCAAGAAAACTCAGGACTCGGCTGAGAACTGGTCTGAGAGCAGAGTCCAGCTCTCTGTGTGAGAGAGCATCGGGACACTTCCTGAATCTAATAAAAAATATAAATAAACCGCGTTTTGGTTGAATAAAGTTTAATTTTTAATGAGTAAATATGGTTATATTTATTATTATTTGTCTCTGAAGTCGAACCCCACTGGTCCGGAGAGAGACAGCTGACCCAGATGTGAAGAAGAAGACCAGGTATCTGAACCCGGGCTGTCTGGGGGACTGGCTGAACGCCGAAGTGAAGGTGGACTCAGGTCCAACCGTGGAAAGTGTTTGTTTACCTTCCTGCAGGTACGATCTTCGTCAGAACCGGAAGCGCGTGTTAAAGTGCGACATTTCGCGGCGGGGTTTGGTGCTCCGTACCGCGCGCATCAGGGCTGAGTGGAAGTACGTCTTACCTGGCGAGGAGAGCGAGCTGTCAGCACACACCTGTTGTCCTCATGCTCAGTCTGTCACCTCACTGACAGCCTTCATTCATACAACACTACACGGTCACAGCTTCCGCTCCAAACTTTCAAAGTAAAATCTTTATTGACCCGACAAAGTAAACCTCAGTCCTCCGCGGGGACCGAGACAACAGTGGCCGTGTAGCGGAAGTGCACAGCGGGAGAAGGTGGCGTCTCTAACCGCTCCTCCTCCACTGCTCCGTCACACTCTCCCTCCTGCACCACCCCGGGCTTTTATGTTGAAGGTGCAGTCAGCTGCTTCCTCCTCACTGTCGGTCGGTACCCGGACGTGCCCGGCTGTGGTGTAGCCACGTTCAGTCCGCCGTCGGCTTCGTCAGCCAATCATGTTGCAGACTGAGAGAGCACGGACCAATCAGACCGCGTCGGTGTGTCCCAGGACCTGTGCTCAGTCTGAGGCGTTTAATGACCCGCGGAAATAATAGATGTAATTTAATAACTGCTCATGAATATGTGAATAGATGATGGCTAAAGGCAATGAAATAAATAAATAATAATTAATGATAATTAAGAAAACATTTGCTGTAAACATTTGTGGATTTTAGAGCTATGTTTGTGTGTGTGTGTGTGTGTGTGTGTGTGTGTGTGTGTGTGACAGGCAGCCAGGTGGTGTCTTCACAGGGGGATCTGACCTGGTTTCCCTGCTACTAATTGAATGTCATCTGTAACATCAAGGTCTCGGTCGCACAGGTAGATGACAGATTCCTCAGACCAGCAGAGTCTGATGGGACCAGAATCCAGACCAGAATCCAGACCAACTAAAGGAAGGAAACTGTGGAGAAAGAGCGGGAACTGAAGACCTCACCGCTGGGGGCGCAGGTTTACCTGTGAGCGGGAGGAGCGTAGGTGAAACCTCCACCTTAGACGTGAGGTTTCACCTACGCTCTGAGGCTGAAACGTGAAACCAACTGTGAAGAACCAGAAGCTGCAGTTCCTCTAACGACCACTAGAGTCTGGCTCCAACAGTGAGTCAGTCCCCACAGACTCCCATGTTAAAATGTCCAACTTTACAGCAGAAATAAACATGTTTACAGCCTGGTACAAAAAATGTTTTGGTGTCTAGAACTAATTTCCTCCTTCATGACACCTGTTTATATAACTCACCTGTTTATATAACTCACCTGTTCACATTTTATTAAGGACTAAATTTATGGAGAGTTGAGGGGCGTGGCCTCTTTGAGTGACAGGTGGGTGCCATTATAGTAGTTGGCTAGCTGCTAGCTGTCTGTTTGGTGTCATCTCAGCTAATTTGAGTGATTGAACGTAGCAGGTATCAGTGTCTGTGCTCACCACTTGGCTTGTTAGCTTAGCTCATTATTAGCTAATTAGCCAGCAAATTAATTAGCTTAGCAAGATGTCCAGCTATGCTAATGACACGCACCACAGACGCTCCTCCTCTTTGACCATTTTTGGATTACCTGGGAGTTAGTGGGCGGAGTCAGACACTGCCAAGATGGTGACGATGGTGCAGCTCACTCTGAGCTCCAAAACCTGCTCCTCATAAACATGTGGGTGACGTCACAGAGCTACGTCCATCTTTATTTACGGTCTCTGGTCTTGGTCTTGGTCAACCACAGGTTAACTAAAGCTAAACTACTGATAAATCCATCAGATGGTCGTGACCTGTTCAGGGAGAGAACAGTGAGAAGAGAAAAATAAATCCGCCTCAGTTCAGATCAAATCAACCACACCAGGTGCAGACACACAGACGGACTGAGCGTGTAGACCAGAGGAGCAGAGCCACCACGTCAGGGAGGACGTGTTGATCTGAAGAGAGCGGTGGAGATCGCCATGTTGACCTTTAACCAGACGTCCAAACTAAGAGCTGAACACATGAACAACATGTTTGTGTGTGTGTTTGTGTGTGTTTGTGTGTGTGTGTGTGTGTGTTTGTGTGTGTGTGTGTGTGTGTGGTAAAGGTCGATGAGAACAAGGTCAAGGTGAACATACATGTGATGTATCTATACAGGGATTATGTGACTGTTTTGAACAAAGACAACAACATGGAGCTGATACTGTTCTCACTTTATTAGGAACACCTGCTCTTTCATGCAATTGACCAGTCAATTGCAGTCAAAATGAATCACGTGTCAGCAGAGCACAGTCTCTCTCTGTCTGTCTCTGTGTCTCTCCATCTCTCTCTCTCATATTGTATTTTATTATATTAATATTGTTACTGACATTTTGTTTTGATAATTAGATTCCGTTGAATGAGTCACATTATTTGGCAACACATTGAAAATGTCTTGACAATAAATCCTGTTGAATTAAAATGGACTAGAATAGATTTACAGGGGTGTTTGTCTCCCTCCACATCTGGACACAGCTGTTGGTGAGTAAAGGATGATGAAGTTTGATGCAGCTGCTAATGCTAACGTTAGCTATGTAGCAATAGGAAAAACATACATATAGCTCCTTTAACCTTAAACACTCACACAGCACAGACAGAAACATCAGTGTCTCCTGTTGTTTATGAGTCTATAATTAGTCAGTATCATGTGGAGGAGCATCAGTGTGACAGAGTGACCTTGACAGAGTGTGTTGTGTGTCTGTGATCAGCTGTTATCAGTGACAGCTGATTCAAAGCTCCTCTGTCCAAACTAAAGGCCGCCTCCGATCAATAAGGATCATTGACCTCCTCAGTGTGATCAGGTGAGGGGCTGACAAGATAACGGCTCCTCCTCTTCAGTTTGTTTAGTGGCTGATCCAGGGACAGATATTAAAGGACAGTTACTCTGTGATTATAATGAAGCATCAGGTCACTGTGCTCCGCGGATCAATAGAGACTGACAGTTACAATCGACTGTTGACATGATAATTCTTCTAATCGCCACCAGAGGAAGTCAAGAGGATCAACTCTGAATCATCAACCTGTTCTCCATGAGGCTGCGTCCACACGTCTCTGCATCTCTTTTCCTGTGTTTCCTCCTCCCATCCACACGACTCCGCCGTTTTCAAGCGTCTATAACGCAGAGTTTCTGAAACGCTGCTGGACCCGTTTTACTTTGGAAGCTCTGGGGTTGTGATGTCGTCTGTAGTTTGATCAAAGACCTTTGGAAACGATGACGTAGACGCCCACGCTCGCTCTCTGATTGGGTCTCATCTTTTTTCAACCCTCAGGAGAGCGCTGTTCGATTCCCATGTGAAACTAGTCATTTATTCTATATTGTAACCATGGCAACAAGGTAATGTCAAGAAGGTACTTATTTTAACCCAAATCATGATCTTTTCCTAAACCTAACCAAGCAGGCCGTTATTATAGTAACCATGGCGACAAAGGTAGGTATGTGGTAGTTCAGGTGGGAGGGACATCCATACAGCATGTGTAGCGGAGCTCGGTGGTCATGGTTACCATAATCAACACATGACTGTACTGACATACCGACCGTTGCCATGGTTACAATAATAACAGTCATGGTTTGGTTAGGGGTTAGCAAAAGATCATGATTCGCGTTAAATTAAGTACTTCCTCAACATCAGATGATCTTTGTTGTCATGGTTACAATGATAACAACGTACGGTAATGGATAATAGGAACATGGGAATCGAACACACCGCTCTCCTGTGTCACATTCATCCAACACAACCTCCTGACGTGGACTCTGTCTCTCTTTATGCTACGTCAGCGACACGTTTCCCTCTGCTCCCGTCATCATTACTACGACCACTAGATGTCGCCTAGCAACAAAACATAACCATGAGGTCATAATAAAAGGACATGAAGTACAGGTGTGATTGACCTTGTTGTCAGGAGACTGGAGGAGGAGGAGGAGGAGGAGGTGGAGGAGGAGACTGGA
>NW_019525409.1:18471-26737 GCF_002814215.2 Seriola lalandi dorsalis | reverse complement strand
GGGGGGGCAGATTGGCTGTTGGCTGCCAAATAAATACGACAGCTGGCTGGTGGGTCAGTGTGCAGATATTCTGTACCATCCCTCTACATTTCTTTATATATATAAAATATATAATGTATAATACATAACACACTGTTCTTCTGTTCTTATCAAATATTATGTCACATATATTAATAAACAATAACAGAAGAGCTGCAGGGATCGTTTTCTGTGTCATTTCCATCTCATGTCTGTTTTAAAGCCAGCGTGACAGGGGGCTCCTCTGGTGGGCGGGGCTCCATAGGAACCAATCAGAGCTGTCATGTGGAATCATTTCATTACACTGGCTGAGGGAATTAACCCTGACGTTCAGTAGCAGGGCTGTAATTTAGGATTGGCAGCGTTAGAGAAGATTGCCTGTCAGCTCTGATCCAGCTTCTCCAGCGTCTCCATCCTCCAGCCGGAGTCAGAGCCGGGTCTCAGTGTCTGGCAGCCGGGCTCCTTCAGCTTCCTGCTCCGCTCAAACATGGCTTTCATATCTTAATCACGTGGTGCCGTTAAATAACTGGACCTGCAGCGTCTGATCAGAGCGACTCCAGGTCCAGGTCTGTGGGCTCCGGACCGACTCTTGTTCCTGCACATACACAACAGTAACAGATGTCACCTATAAGGGGATATATTATTATCACATACAAACACCCTCTGCATATATAAAGATACAAGTTTATAACATAGAATACCCATTGTAAAATTTGTATATGTACATTTATTAAAACATCTATATGATAAATTCTTGTCCGTTATAATAATGATAATAATAATAATAATAATAATGATGATGATAAACTCTATATAGCACCTTTCATACAGGAAATGTAACACTCAGTGCTTCACATGAAAAGAAAAGATGTAAAATGAACATGAAACATGTTAATAATATAATAATATGTTGCATCTATTAAAAACAAAAATTCTATATGATTATTTATGTTTTTCTTATTCATTTCTAATTAATTTGAAACATGTCTGTCCTATAATATAATAATAATGTAATATATAATATCAACAGACTTATAGATGGATATATATTTATGTATGTGTCAACAATATAAGTATATATACATAAACATACATATTTGAATGGGATCAACATATATGTCAATATCATATATATTTTAAATGTACATGTTTTTCATATATGGAAATTCATTGACCATATATAAGATTAGAGTATTGGTGTTGCCAGTGGTGGATAAAGGAGCAACCTCCACCTCTGGACAACATCCAGACCACAGGGACAGGTGAAGGTCCAGATGTGACAGATGTGGACTGACTTTAGTTTACGGCTCAGTTTTCTTCTAATGAGAAAGAAATGTTCAATAAATGGTGAATAAAAGGATCTATTTGGTTTCTAATTAGAGAATAATTTAGCTGTATAACTGTGTTTGTTTACTGTCTGATAAATAAAGATAATTTTATAGTTTCTTCTTATTAACAACAGTTTGTTATGTTTTATCAGTCAACTGTAAAATAAAGTTAAAATGCTGTTTTCAGTTTAAATTGCTCTTGACTGGAGAAGTCTATAAAGTCGTTGGTACTTGAGACTTCCTGTTGTCATTGTGCCATTTGATTGGCTGTTGGTTGCCGTGGTCACCATCAACGAAGCGGATGATCTTCCTCCATCACCACCAGCCGTGGGACACTGTGAAAAACAAAAGAAGGAGCTTATTGACGTCCTCAGTGATGCTGAAGTGTTTCCTGGCCTTCCTCCTGTGTGTTGGTCCATGGGATTACGCACCATGTGACTTGGCTCCGCTCCTGTTTCTCAGTGTCGACAACATTTATAATCCGCCCTGCGATGTTAAAGGTCTGTCTTCTCCTGACTGGAATGTGATGGAGCAGATTACAGTGTTTACCTGCTGTCAGATCAGACCTGGTGTTTGAACACTGAAGGACCGATGGGAGTCACACGCAGATCTGCTGCAGGTCAGAGAGAAAATTGTAAGATATAAAACTATGAATTAAACATCATGTGACAGCTGTCGGAGTCGTGATCAGGTCTGTGAGCGGCGTTATTTACGGTGGCCATGAAGTGCAAGGCACAACGACAAATAGCAAAAAACAACAACATTAACTTCATTTACAACATTAACATTAACTATAGTTGCATTGTGGGAAATGTAGGATCCAGTATATCCAGTTAAACCCATGCAACAGATACAGGGCTTTATTTCCTGCATCGTTTTATTTGTCATCACTTGTTAAATCAGTGTCTTCATCAGTGTTACTGAAACTACAATCACCACTGGCTCAAAGATGAATCCTTCTGTCTGTAGACACACACACACACACACACACACACACACACACACACACACACACACACATACTGCAGTGTGTGTGTGTGTGTGTGTCAGCAGGAGAAGCTGCACCATGGCTGAACAGCCCAACATCTTCATTCACTACCTGCCACAACAATCTGACACACTCCTTCATCTCAACACCGGAACCTTTCACTGCGCCTGTGTGTGTGTGTGTGTGTGTGTGTGTGTGTGTGTGTGTGTGTGTGTGTGTGTGAGGATGCAGTGTGCTGCGTATGGCCTGAGGACAGTGTCCTGTCACGGTCATCAATTTGCTTTCAGGCCTGCAGGTGCTCCACGCTGCTGTTAATCTGTCCATGATAACTGCTATACCATACTGTACATCTGTGTGTGTGTGTGTGTGTGAGTGTGTGTGTGAGTGTGTGTGTGTGTGTGTGTGAGTGTGTGTGTGAGTGTGTGTGATAGGACACATAAAGAGAGGACATGACAGACAAAAGAAGACAAAGACACAACACACACTGGAAACAGAGAATATTACATTAAACCACAGCCGTGGTGAGCGCTGCGCTCTGATTGGCTGGAGGGTGTGTATAATTTTTATCTCCATATTGTGTTTTAGCTGTTGTTGGATGAATAAAGACACCGACGGGTTTTCTATCTGAGGGCGTATTAGCCCCAAATATTAAAACAACTGTCCCACAGCTGATGACTCAAACTGAGCCGTCTCCATGACGACAGAGCAAACGCCATCTGTGGATGGAGACTCTCAGACTCAACAACACTTACAGGAACATATACAGCTGAATAACAACAGCAGAACACAGTGAATACAAACAGCAGAAGAAGAAAATTAAGACTAAAGACAGAGAGACATAAACTGTGTTCTGAACATATAATACACTTTATATTGGTGGTAATATAATAAACTATAATACACTTTATATTGGTGGTAATATAATAAACTATAATACACTGTCCACTCGTGCAGTCAGGGGATAAATACAGAGCAAACTTTCAAAATCTAATTCATCAAAGATCAGAATAATCTGATATATAACAGGTGAGGAGAGGAGGAGGGGATTTTTTGACGTTTGTCCTCAGACTGTCTCTGTCTGTGTCTCTGTCTGTGTCTCTGTCGGCCATTATCTGTCCCTGACTCCTCTCACTGAAGTGTGTCCCTGTCACACACCTACCTGTCCACCTGTCCATCCGTGGACTGGCCCCGCCCCCTCCACCCAGACCAGGACCAATGAACAACCAGGACCATTTAATCCTTCAGGCTCATATCACTGTGAACCAGTTGTGTGAAGGGATGTGTATCAGTGTTTACCAACCCGTACAATGACAAACAAGCAGAGTGTGTGTGTGTGTGTGTGTGTGTGTGTGTGTGTGTGTGTGTATGTGTGTGTGTGTGTGTGTATGTGTGTGTGTATAGAGCAGCTGCTACTCTCTGGGTGTCTCCTAGGACCACAGCAGGTCTCTGAATGTTTGTTGTGTGTGTATGTGTGTGTGTGTGTGTATGTTTGCTTAGCAAGGCATATGAAGGACACTTCAATGAGACACCAACAAAACCATCAGACAAAGGCCCAACACGCACACACACACACACACACACACACACACACACACACACACACACACACTTGTCTTGCGTCAGCTGTGAGGACACTCAGGTCTGAACCCTCAGACCGTCCTTTGGACTCACGAGGACCAAATGTCCTCACAGCTATTGAAACATGTCCTGGTCTAACTGCATTTGTGAGGACCCATCAATCATATAAATCGTTTCCGTTCTCCCTCACCTCTAACTATAAACCATATCACACAACCCGACCTAAACCTGATCCTGCCCCTGAAACCGCGTCTTCATTTCAGTTACGTAAACCCACCATCTATCAGCTGTAATAAACCTAACAGCCCAGAGCGTCCTCATAACTTCCACACTTTTCCTCAAAAGAACTTTCATTTGATACTAATCACAGGGAAAATACAAACAGTTTCCAAATGGTTCACGTCGGTTAATTAATAACGATCCAATTAAATTCCAGTGAAACCCAGAGAGTCACTGTGTGAGCAGCTGATCAGCTGAACATGAAAACACGTCAGTGTGTCCGTAGGCGACCCGACACACAAGGAGAATGACAGTAGATCATGTGACACAGGTAAGACAGACCGTTAAATTAGCATCAGGCCCGTCCAGGTCAGGATCAGGCTCCTGGGTGCTGTGGTCCTGATGAGGTCGGTACCAGGGTCCTCATCAGGTGATGCTGTCCAGTAACCAGGGGAGACTGACTCCCTGGATTAAATCTGAGGTTACAAGTCTTGGTGTTATCTTGGATTCAGATCAAGTCCCACATCAACAAGGCGACAAAAACATCAGTTTTCCACCTTAGAAACATAAAGTTCAGCCATTTATAGACAGAAAGATGCTGAAAGGCTGATTCATGCTTTCATCTCAAGACGACTTGATCACTGTGACGTTTCATTCAAAACTCTGCAGCTCGGCTGTGAACCAGAACCAAGAGGAGAGAGCACATCGGTCCAGTATCACTTCCTGTTACAGTTAGAACTGATCTCAAGCTCCTCCTCCTCCTCCTCCTCCTCTTCCTCATGTACAAAGGCCTTATTGGACGAGGACCAAGCTCCATCGTTAACTCCCTGATTAACTGTTGACCTCTGAGAACACTGAGGTCATCTACTGCTGCTTCACTGAAGGTTCCCAACAACAACCTGTCAGTTACTGCACTAAGCTGTAGATATCAGTTATAGATACATATAGATATAGATATAGATATATATAACTATAGATATCAGAGGCAGCTCACTAAGTATTTTTAAAAGAAAGCTCAAAACGTATCTCTTCAATCTTAACTCGACATTTTACTTTGCGCCACATTTATGCTGCTCAGCACTTCTTTTAAATATCTTCTTATTCAATGATTTATTATTTTATTCATTATTTTATCTCATTTTACATCAATGTTTTTAACATTTTTCATTTTAGATCAAAGCTTTTAACATGTTTTTATGTTCATTATATTTCTTTCATGTGAAGCACTTGGTGATTCATTTCTTTTATGAGAGGTGCAACACAAATAAAGGTTATTATTATTATTATTATGATGAGTACAGTACTGTAGTCCAGACAGTGTCAGAGCTGTGCTGCCCTCTAGTGTTGGATATGTGTCAGCAACAGACAACACATCATCTACAAGGTTACTAGGTAACCAGGTAACTAGGTAACAGCACCTTGTTGTTCAGAGTAAAATCACTGATGTATGTGAGCTGGTGTTTCTCTGTGTAACTTCACAAGGACAATCCTCTCTGTGCGTTACCATGACGTCACCGTGTGAACAACACCCTGAGCCAGGGTGTTGTTCACACAGATGAAGAAGCTCTGACACTGGCTCAGAGACAGATCGATGCACCTGTCTGGGCCGCTCTCATTGGCTGCTCTCCGGATCAATAGTCACTGTCAGATTCAGCGTGAGTCCAGCATGGCCTGGTCTCCGACTGCGAGGGGGGGGGAGTTAGTGTATGAGACTGAATTTGGACATGTGTTAGTCATGTTTTATGAGGTGTTAGTTGTGGGTGTGTGTGACACCTCAGTGGACTCTGCAGGAAGTGGGTTTTTAAAGAGGAAGAAATAAAACTGTGGGTCAAACAGTGTGAAAATTATACTCTGTAATTTTAATTCAATTAAAACAGTCTATAGGTTACAGCTATAGTATGTAAAGAATTTAAATATAAATAATGTTTTTAAAATAAATTCTCTTTTAAAACATTAAAAATGTTACTTGTTAACTTAGTCAATGACAGGAACTTTGTCGCCGGGCAGAACCACTTCGTATATTGGTTTCCTGTCGCAGTCTGATTCAGATCGGCATCATGAAGACGAATTGTTCGGCCTCCATGTTGTTACGGGGTCAGGTGTGGGATGTCAGGTGTGTTTAACAAACAGAAAGAACCAAAACTTAACGCTAAGCTTCACTGAATAACTTCAGTTACGTAAACCCACCATTTATCAGCTGTAATAAACTTTGACCTAACGGACCCAGAGCCTTTCATTTGAGACTAATCACAGAGAAAATAGAAAAAGTTTCCAAATCGTTCACTTCACTTAATTAATTCCGATCCAATTAATTTCCAGTGAAACCCAGAGAGTCACTGTGTGATCAGCTGATCAGCTGATCAGCTGAGCTGTTAGTCATGTTTTATGAGGTGTTAGTGGTGGGTGTGTGTGACACCTCAGTGGATTCTGCAGCAAGTGGGTTTTTAAAGAGGAAGAAATAAAACTGTGGGTCCAAAGGTGAGAAATGTATCGTCTGCAAAGGATGAACGACTCTGCTTTGACGGAAGCATCAGAGTATAAAATCACATCCTATGATGTCACAAACAACCGACTCCCGACGTCACAGGAGACGCCCAGGTAACATTAAAGCTCCATCCAGTCTAAAGGTAGACAGGTAGCAGGTCTACGTTCTATATAAAAGCATTATGACACATTACTGAACAGCTGTGAACATCACTCCCTCTCCTGTGATGTTGTTTAAATAACACCGACGTCATCCGTTAAACATCCCAGCGTTATTATCATTATTATTATTATTATTATTATTATTATTAACGGGACGTTCACTGGTTGATTTCTTACAGTCACAGTCGGTGTGTTCACCTTGTGCAGAAGTGCAGAGCTGCATCTCCCTCCTTCAGCTCTGGAGTATAATCGTTCTGACTTCAGCCTCTCTGCTCCACAAAGGAAATGCTGAATGCGTGTGTGTGTGTGTGTGTGTGTGTGTGTGTGTCAGTAGCCTCTGTGTAGGGATTAAACACAGTCGACAACAGAATCAATGTGTTTTCCTTTGACATGCCTGGGCAGGATGATGCTTGTTGCCTTGGGACCTGCAGTATCTGTCTGCTCTGCCTCTGAACCGAACCTGAACAATGTTATCTCTGTCTGTGTGTGTGTGTGTGTGTGTGTGTGTGTGTGTGTGTGTGTGTGTGTGTGTGTGTCACTGTCTGCTCCTTTATTTCTTCATATTGCTCTCCTGCCACCACCCCCACTTCACTCTCTATTTCCTGGCTCTCAATTATTTCCCCTGATTTGGATCCTTCAGGTAAACAATGCATGTGGCTAATTAATCTTTTATGTACACTGTGTGTGAGTGAGTGTGTGCTTCATGGCGGGAAATAAAGAAAGCCCTGCTTATTACTGGAGGGAATTTGCTTTTGAGGTGCTTATTGTGACAGACAGCAGATGAGTGGAAATTAAATTTTCATTGCCAGTGATACCTAAGAGCATAAAGCACAGTGACAAGGGCGTGTGTGTGTGTGTGTGTGTGTGTGTGTGATGACTGTGTACACAGGATTATTAAGGCCTTTAGCAGCTGAAGCTTCTGTGCTTTACTTTAAAGAATTAACGCAGTGAGTCGTGAGTCAAACGTCCTTGACATCACATTTACATGTAAGTTGTTTCCCAGTTGTGCTGACACATGTAATCACTGTCTGGATCATGTTCACAGCTACACAGGAGGATGGATGGAGGGTGGACCAGGTGCAGCAGTTACAGGCGTAATGAAAAACACAAAATACAATAATATAATTATATATTATAACATGTTCCTGACCTGCACAGTGACAGTAGCTAGCTACTTTCTCTACATGTAACCTCAGGTGTTCCTGAAGTGTCCAGGCCTCTCCTGACGACGCACATCGTTTCATTCAAATGTCATATATCGAGATATTTGGGATGCATTCTGTCGAGACATTAAATTTGTCTTATTGTCCATGTCTACTTCCTGGAAATGAAGATTAAATTATGAACATGTTTCATGAAAAGATGTTTGTATAAATAAGGTCAAGGTTCTGTCTTTAGATATAATCTGAGGGGACAGAGCAGACGTACAGTGTGTGTGTGTGTGTGTGTGTGTGTGTGTGTGTGTGTGTGTGTGTGTGTGTGTGTGTGT
>NW_019525409.1:12518-17730 GCF_002814215.2 Seriola lalandi dorsalis | reverse complement strand
TAATGTAAGCTAGCTGATAGCGTGCTCTTTAATTTTCAGTGTTAGCTTGTCATTTCATCACCATTATGAAATGTCATACATGAGCTAATGTTAGCAAACACTGGAGCTCAGTCATGAGCAGTGAGACAATGGAAGATTAGTTGTTGTAGAAATATGTTTTAACGTCAATATAGAGTTTATTATTTCATGTTAATAGTCTTTGTGTGTCTGTGGTGGTTTAGTCTTTTACCTTTTTGATATTAGCTTCTATAATAGACGCCATCTTTGTTTCCACGCAGGAGTTCAGGACTTTACCTGTCGGGTCATTGAACAATATTAAAATCCATGTGAACTAAAGGCTTCGTAATTTTATTAGCAGTGGTGGAGAGTAATTAAGTAAATTTACTCTAAGTATTGTACTTAAATACAATTTTGAGGTACTTGTACTTAACTTGAGTGTTTCCATTTTATTCCACTTTATCCTTCCACTCCTACATTCACCCCAGAGAAAAAGTCGACCGCCGTGATTTTATAATTCTCACTCTGAATGTACATGTATGTGTTCACATACATACACGTCTCATTTATCGCCATAATAAATGTTATATATATATATATTATAAGATCAGTGACCCTAAATCTATATGGTATAGTCCAGACCAGGAGCTTTTTGTATTATATAATTGTTACTAATCAACACAGCATCATACAGCTCAGTCTTCAGAGAGGGGGTAGAGAGAGCGGGAGCGAGGGGGTGGAGCCAAACAGACGAGCAGAGCGGACAAACAGAGGAGGGAGCTGGGGGGGACCTGGGGGGGCGGAGAGTGCTGAGATGGGATCTGGCCCATCTGTTTAGTTCCGTGTCAGTTGAAGGGCTTTTTCCATCATCTGCCAGCGTCCTGTAGAGAGACACCTGCTGAAGGCGGGAAGATCCTCTCAGCTGGGTCAAAGTCTCCTCCACATGTTTCCTGCAGGATGTTAGAGACCGGCCTGAGGGCTGACGGCAGCACAGAGTAATCTAGTGTGAAAACGGAGCTCTTTAGCCTCCGCCGTAGTGTCACTATTCAAACTGCAGGAAGGTGATGGATGAGACGGGACGTCAACTGTAACATGTGACCAGACTCATGAAGCTTTGTGAAGTAAGTGTGAACTGTCAGCAAGTATTAAATTATCCAAATTGGGCGCCAGATACAAAATTAAGTCCATCAATAAAACTCAGGGTTGAAGTTTAGACCTAACTTCTCTGTGTAACCCGACGCTACAAAGGTTGTAGGGAAGGGGTCAAGCTGGGAGAGTGTCAATGTCCAGGTTAATGAGGAGTAACATAGGCTTGAAGTGGGGGGAAGGCGGGTGGGGTTAACCTCCTTGGTTGAGGGAAAAGAAGGGAAAGGATGGAGATTATTTCCAGGTTGGCAGTTCAGAGATTTTAAAGACAGCAGTAACCGGCATAAGAAGCCAGAAGTGTCACCAACCTCACTCAATTCTCCACGAGAAAACTTGTGACGACTCAATAAAAACTGGATTCAAACTTGTTTGGTTTGTAGTTGAGACACTTCTCAGTCATGTCATTCCCCCCTTATGCTAAGCTAAGCTAATCCACCAGCTGGTTTATATGAAATAGACAGATCTGAGAGTTGTATCAATCTGGAAATCTGTAGAGCCACTGCTTCAAACACAGACCCAGCTTCAGACCTGTGATTGTCCCAAAGCACAGGAAACTGTTCACACCATGTCCACCTTCAAAATAAACTGTCATCTCCTAAATAATTCCTCCTTCAGTCCTTCAGTGTGACTCACAGACTCTGGAGGACCAGAGAGACTGAAGACCGGCTCCTGGTCTGTGTCACATGGTCGTGTCAGTGACTGACAGGTCCAGGGTTCAGGATGAAGACTCAGACCCTGACCTCTGACCTGTTGTCTGTCACAGCAGGAGGATCATCTCCAGCCTCTGAATGGTAAACAGCACCATCTGCTGGTGGTCACGATGCACTACGAGCTGCTGCCTCCAGATACATCACACTGTGGGTCACTCACATCCACCTCATCATCGGCACCAGTGTGCTGACGGCCGGAGTCAGGACTGAGAGCTCTCACTCTTTCTGAGAAGTTCGCCGAAGCTGAAAAACTCTGTGTTCACAATCGTTTCACTCTGGTCTCAACACCATGTTCACTTTTTAAAAACACACACCTGAGCAAATCAGCTAACCTTTGCTAGTTCACCCATACTGACTCATGCTGCTCTAACCACAGTACACATTAGCAATTAGACATTGAGGAGGTCTAGAAGTCCTATTGTCTGTCCATTCCTTCATTATTTACATTCCTTTAGTCCGTATCACAAAAATGAAAAGCGCTTTTTCATTAAAATATTCCAGTTTATGAATATCGTCAGGAGAAGTCTTTATTCGCAACACTTCTCTCGGCAAACATTTTCCCTCCTTCCAGCTGCTGAGAATTTGTGCACAGAACTCTACTATTATTCTGACATTTCACTTTCTTTAACTGAAGTAGTGATCCTAACCTACCTGAGACAGGTAATGTTTATCAGGATTATTATTACTGTTGTGCAAAACTGAGTTTAAATGTATTTGGCCAAGCCGTATGTAAAGTGTATACATTTGGCCTGAATATTAATATTAAAAATATTTGTTTGGAAAATACATAATAGTACATAATAATTGCATTTATTCAGAAAAACAGAGCAGCAATTTATTTTTCTCACAAAAACTTTTCTCACACTTCTGAGATAATGATCTCATTAATTCAGAATGGCTAGTGCATTACACTTTTGTATGTAGTCAATAAAGATGAAGTCAACTTTTATTTTGTTTGCATATATGCATGTAATCATTTCCATATGTCACAATTTAAAAATGTAGTTTCTTATGTACTCACATACTCCTGCTCAGTATTATGCTTGATTAATGGATTAATGTAATCAACTAGTTCTGCTCCAGCTGCACTCTGTGAGATCCATATACTCTTTTACCAAATTTATTTTTTTCAGATGCACGTTTGTGTTTTACATTCATGCTATTTTGTGATACTATTCATTACTCATTACATGTATTGTTAATTACTTATCTTACATGCTTATATTATGCTTTTATCTCATGTTATATTTAGAAAAGTAGGCCTTTTGTAAGTCTTCATATTGAAGTAAAAAGGGAAGTATTCTTCTCTTATCTCTTGCAGTTTAGTGATAACAATCTATTGCCATTTCTCAGTAGTGTGAAATGTGATAAACCAAATATGTAAATGAGCATGTCACCCTTAAAATAAAGAATCACTACCTTATATGTAGATGTATATGAACAACAGAAGAAGTTAGTTCCTCTATTTACTGTTTTTAAGGCAGGGGATATTTGAAGGTTCATGCCTTTCTTCCATTTTGCTGAAGACTCTGTGCTTTTTGGTTCTTTATTAGATTTTAGAAACTCTGTTCCAATCAGAAATCACTTTTGGAAGCTAAAATAAAAGTCTTCAGCTCTGACGAGAGAAAGGCTCATTCTTGGGTTTTTTTCACGACTCTGCATCACACACCAACCTGGTTTGATCCTCCACACCTGCCTGAAGGTAAGCCCCCTCCACATGACGGGTAGAGGTCAACACGCTAAGAGCCCAAAGCATTCGTTCTGGTTCTGTTAGGAACAGGCTGGGGTATACAAGGAACTGTTTGAGTTCATTTATATTAAGGTGACTGACTATTGGACTGTCCCTTACAGTGAGGCCTCTGCCTGGTGTATCTAGAAGAGGGGTACAAGAGGGGAGTCTCAGCTGTTCAGTCACAGGCCTACCTGAGGTTCAGGATGGGGAGGGAGGGTTAACCCCAAAATAGGTTTAGCTCCAGAGCTGTTTACACTTAAAAGGGTTGGTTGACCCTTGGTATCGGGACGCTGTGTCGTCAAGGCCCGACACTCCCGGTGTGGGAAGACACCCTGAGAGCTCTGTGACTATTTAAGTCTCATTTAGGACAGTGAAAGTCCCCCTCTAAAGGGGGCAACTCTCTGGGTGACACCCCCGTGTTGCCACGGAGTATCATATAGTCCTGGTAGGATTTAACACACAAAGCTAAGGCCGAAAAGGAAACTGCTCTTGAAGAACAGGGACTATATTCACAAAGCATCTTAAGGCTAAAAGTAGCTCCTAACTCACCGACTGATCAAAGCTCAGGCAGAGAAGGAAACATCTCTGTCATTAAATATTCCAGACTTTGATTTCAGTGTTTTTGGGGCTGAAATGACTAAAAATACAATACTGATGTCTTTCACTTGTAAGTCGCTTTGGATAGAAGCATCTGCTAAATGAAAAAATGTTAATGATTATTAAAAAAAATCTAAAATTTCTGTTTCATTTCTTCTTTCTTTGACCAGGAAATCATGAACGTCCGGTGCCAGTTTTCCTGTTTGATGCTCGTGCTGCTCTCTGTCGCTCAGTGCACTGAAGGGGGAAGTTTTCAGAGCTTCAAGAGACAGCACATCAACGATAACAAGACAGACATGGATGAGAGCGAGTGTGCGACTGTGATGATGGAAAGGAAGATAAAGTGCAACAACAAGTACAAGAAAATCAACACCTTTATCCTTTGCCCGGCCGAAGAAGTGAGAGTAGTCTGCCATAGTCCAAACTTAATTGAAAAAAGAATATATTTAAATAAGACGAGTTCCACATATGACAGTGAGGAGGAGTTTAATATTGTCGTTTGTAAACAACAGCAAACTAAACCAAAGCTTCTGTACAATGGTACAAAGGAAATCGCCAGGATTCGAATCTCATGCAGAGATGGTTTACCTGTGCACTTTGAAAAGCATCTGTGTGATAATTAAACAGCTTCTTTTTACTTCACCTGCTTGTGAAACACGATTATCCTGATTGTGATGCTGATCCTTATTCAGGTCAGTCTTGCTTTGTGTGCACATCTTATGACTGATATACTTTCTGGTTCCTCAAATCGCTTAATGCCAATAGTCTAATAATCATAATAATAATAATAATAATCATAATGAAAGTTTTTGGAGCATATTTCTGCACGTGTTGGAAGAACATTGTATAAGTCTTCTTGTTTTCCTCTGTATCGCTGTGGACAAGCAAGAATAAACTGGCGATGAGCAGTGCCGTCTGCTTTTTCAGTTTTTCCTGAATCTGTAATTAATCAAAGATTTTCTATGTTGCTTTAATCAACAACAAACATGATAGAAATGTTTAAATGTGTCCGTCCTTCAACAGTGACAAT
>NW_019525409.1:7785-8856 GCF_002814215.2 Seriola lalandi dorsalis | reverse complement strand
TATAATTTAGGTAAAATGCTTTCTTGTGAATGATGTTAATATGCCGAGTTAATGTGTGTGTGTACTGAGTACAGGAGTATAATTTGCTCACACAGTGCTGTAAGAATAGCTGAGGGAGATGCAGAGAAATACCAGAAGTGTTGTCGTCTGCAGGAGAACATTAAACACGGGAAAGCGGCTCCCTGAGTCGTCTCCTTTGCACATTACATGGTAAAATACAAAATATGAACAGTTTGAATATCATAGAAATGGATATTTCCAAAGGCAACCAACACACACTACTCTACACCAGTGGGTGGCGCTGTTGAACCACCTTTGCCATAATTTCACCTACATATTCCACTCCATCCCATAAGCATGTGTTGTGTTCAGCGGTCAGTCAAGCTGCTTTACAGCTTCTGCAGAAAGAGTTTGATACCTGGAGGATGAAGCAGATGCTGATCTGAATGAAGACGCCACAGACAGCTGTGTCCAAGACATTCAAGTTCACTATCTGCTAAACCTCGGAGTCAACGCTCACTTTGCCTCCTCTGTTGGCGAGTCTGTGCTGCTCTCTGCTGCTCAACACTAGGTACCAGCAACACAGCAGTGTGGTGATGGGGAGCAGGAGGTGCAGGGAGGCTGTGAGCCACCTCTACATGACTGCAGCTGTGCACTACAAGTTTCTGTCTCTTCTTTCTGCTGCGAGTGAGTCATGGTTTGCAGTGACAGACTTCACGTTTTTTTACTTCCTGTCCTTGTCGTGTTTCCCTCCTTTGTGTCACAACCAACCTCCTGTGACGTAGAGTGTTTTCAGATCTGCTTCAGACTGTAGTCGCTCTGTGGTTTCCTTCTGCCGTCCTCTCTATCAGCTTTATTACAGTTTCTGCCTTTTTGTAACTCACACTTTACACATTCACAAACATGGTCAAGCAGACGCATGAAACACTGTTACAAGGAAGGAAACACTCTGAGACAGCACTGCTCATCCTCAGTTTATTCCTGCTTGTCCACAGCGATACAGAGGAAAACAAGAAGACTTATACAATGTTCTTCCAACACGCACAGAAATATGCTCCAAAAACTTTCATT
>NW_019525409.1:6370-7302 GCF_002814215.2 Seriola lalandi dorsalis | reverse complement strand
TGGAGGAGAACTGTGAGGTTAGAGACTCATTTGATTTCACTTGTACAGACCTAAGATTTAAAACAGTTTGATAACTTTGTATTTTTAGTCATTTCAGCCCCAAAAACACTGAAATCAAAGGCTGGAATATTTAGTGACAGAGATGTTTCCTTCTCTGCCTGAGCTTTGATCAGTCGGTGAGTTAGGAGCTACTTTTAGCCTTAAGATGCTTTGTGAATATAGTCCCTGTTCTTCAAGAGCAGTTTCCTTTTCGGCCTTAGCTTTGTGTGTTAAATCCTACCAGGACTATATAATACTCCGTGGCAACACGGGGGTGTCACCCAGAGAGTTGCCCCCTTTAGAGGGGGACTTTCACCGTCCTAAATGAGACTTAAATAGTCACAGAGCTCTCAGGGTGTCTTCCCACACCGGGAGTGTCGGGCCTTGACGACACAGCGTCCCGATACCAAGGGTCAACCATCCCTTTTAAGTGTAAACAGCTCTGGAGCTAAACCTACTTTGGGGTTAACCCTCCCTCCCCATCCTGAACCTCAGGTAGGCCTGTGACCGAACAGCTGAGACTCCCCTCTTGTACCCCTCTTCTAGATACACCAGGCAGAGGCCCCACTGTAAGGGACAGTCCAATAGTCAGTCACCTTAATATAAATGAACTCAAACAGCTCCTTGCATACCCCAGCCTGTTCCTAACAGAACCAGAACGAATGCTTTGGGCTCTTAGCGTGTTGACCTCTACCCATCATGTGGAGGGGGCTTACCTTCAGGCAGGTGTGGAGGATCAAACCAGGTTGGTGTGTGATGCAGAGTCGTGAAAAAAACCCAAGAATGAGCCTTTCTCTCGTCAGAGCTGAAGACTTTTATTTTAGCTTCCAAAAGTGATTTCTGATTGGAACAGAGTTTCTAAAATCTAATAAAGAACCAAAAAGCACAGAGTC
>NW_019525409.1:0-690 GCF_002814215.2 Seriola lalandi dorsalis | reverse complement strand
CAAACAAACATTGTCTTTACAAAAAGAGAAAAACTTCCCCACAACACACACACACACACTCTGTAGGACACATCACACATGTACGACTGGACTCAAACACACAGCCTCTGTTCCTTCCAGCTCCACCTGTGACAGCTGCTCACCTGTGCACGTGTCACACGGTCGGGCCGATGAGCGCAGCGCGGCCGGTCCAATCACAGACGAGTATGAAATTAAAGTTGTGTGTAATTTAGTCTGTAAGTGTTTGACTTTATTCAGCCTCTTTCTTTCATTCTTTTCTCTTTCGTTGTGGTTTTAAATATAAAGTCACACGAATGCAGTTTTTATTTTTTTCATTTTAGCCTCTCGAGTTCACACAGATCAGGAAAAAGAGTTTGCATGATGCTGACCGGGCAGACACTGAACTGTTGTGGTCAACCTCTAACGCAAATTTCTCTCCTGAACTCCTGCTGAGCCGCTGTTGCACATGCAGCCAAAGATAAAACAATAGTGTGGTGATAGACTTTTATCTGCGAGAGACAGCCGTTAACATTACAACTCGTCTGCAGTGAGCGATGGAGGCCGGCGTCTGTGTGCTCCTTCTCTTCAGCAGCAGAGACACACGACATTAAACCACTTCAGGCCAGTAGCATTAACGTCCTTAATCAGGACGACACTTGAGAAGCTCATTAAAAAAAAGACAGGTGTTCC
>NW_019525408.1:1112401-1227117 GCF_002814215.2 Seriola lalandi dorsalis | reverse complement strand
TATAGTAAGGCATAAAAAGTCATAAAAACGACATAGTATATTAAGACAGAAAAAGTCATAGTATAGTAAGGCATAAATAGTCATAAAAACGTCATAGTATAATAAGGCATAAAAAGTCACGGTATACTAAGGCATAATAAGTCATAAAAACGACATAGTATAGTAAGGCATAAAAAGTCATAGTATAGTAAATTATAAAAACGACATAGTATAGTTAGGCATAAAAAGACATAAAAACATCATCGTATAGTAAGGCATAAAAGTCATAAAAAGTCATAGTATAATCAGGCATAAAAACGTCATAGTATAGTAAGGCATGAGATGTAATAAAAACGTCATATTATAGTAAGACATAAATAGTCATAAAAACATCATAGTATAGTAAGGCATAAAAGTCACAGTATAGTAAGGCATAAAGAGTCATAAAAACGTCATAGTATAGTAAGGCATGAAAAGTCATAAAAACGTCATAGCATAATCAGGCATAAAAATATCATAGTATAGTAAGGCATAAAATGTCATAAAAACGTCATAGTAAAGTAAGGCTTGAAACATCATAGTATAGTAAAGCATGAAAATCATAAAAACGCCATAGTATAGTTAGGAATAAAAAGACATAAAAAAGTCATCGTATAGTAAGGTATAAAAAGTCATAAAAACGTCATATTACAGTAAGGCATAAATAGTCATAAAAAGGTCATAGTATAGTAAGGCATAAAAGTCACAGTATAGTAAGGCATAAAGAGTCATAAAAACGTCATAGTATAGTAAGGCATGAAAAGTCATAAAAACGTTATAGCATAATCAGGCATAAAAACGTCATAGTATAGTAAGGCATAAAATGTCATAAAAACGTCATACTAAAGTAAGGCTTGAAACATCATAGTATAGTAAAGCATGAAAATCATAAAAACGCCATAGTATAGTTAGGCATAAAAAGACATAAAAACATCATCGTATAGTAAGGCATAAAAGTCATAAAAAGTCATAGTATAATCAGGCATAAAAACGTCATAGTATAGTAAGGCATGAGATGTAATAAAAACGTCATATTATAGTAAGGCATAAATAGTCATAAAAACATCATAGTATAGTAAGGCATATAAAGTCATAAAAAAGTCATAGTATAGTAAGGCATAAAAACATCATTGTATAGTAAGGCATAAAAAGTCATAAAAAGTCATAGTATAGTAAGGCATAAAAAGTCATAATAACAACATAGTATAATTAGGTATAAAAAGTCATAATATAGTAAGGCATAAAAATGTCATCGTATAGTAAGGCATAAAAAGTCATAATAACAACATAGTATAATCAGGCATAAAAAGTCATAGTACAGTAAGGCATAAAAAGTCATAAAAACGTCATAGTATAATAAGGCATAAAAATGTCATAGTATAGTAAGGTATAAAAAGTCATTGCATAGTAAAGCATGAAAGGTCATGAAAAGTCATAGTATAGTAAGGCATAAAAAAGTCATAGTATAGTAAGGCATGAGATGTCATAAAAACGTCATACTATAGTAAGGCATAAATATTCATAAAAACATCATAGTACAGTAAGGCATAAAAAGTCATAAATACATCATAGTATAGTAAGGTATAAAAAGTCATAAAAAGTCATAGTATAGTAAGGCATAAAAAGTCATAATAACAACATAGTATAATTAGGTATAAAAAGTCATAATATAGTAAGGCATAAAAATGTCATAGTATAGTAAGGCATAAAAAGTCATAATAACAACATAGTATAATCAGGCATAAAAATTCATAGTACAGTAAGGCATAAAAATTCATAAAAACAACATAGTATAGTAAGGCATAAAAATGTTATAGTATAGTAAGGCATGAAAAGTCATAGTATAGTAAGGCATAAAAAGTCATAAAAGGTCATAGTATAGTAAGGCATAAAAAGGCATAAAAAGTCACAGTACAGTTAGGCATAAATAGTCATAAAAACGTCATAGTATAGTAAGGCATTTAAAGTGATAAAAAGTCATAGTATTGTAAGGCATAAGAACTTCATTAGGACGACATAGTATAGTAAAGCATGGAAAGTCATAAAAACGTTATAGTATAGCAAGGCATAAAAAGTCATAAAAACGACATAGGATAGTAAGGCATGAGATGTCATAAAAACGTCATACTATAGTTAGGTATACAAAGTCATAAATACGTCATAGTATATTAAGGCATAAAAGCATCATAGTATAGTAAGGCATAAAAACGTCATAGTATAGTAAGTCATAAAAAGTCATAAAAAAGACATCGTATAATCAGGCATAAAAGGTCATACTACAGTAAGGCATAAAAAGTCATAAAAATGTCATTGTATAGTAAGGCATGAGATGTCATAAAAACGTCATACTATAGTAATGCATAAATAGTCATAAAAACCTCATAGTATAGTAAGACATAAAAAGTCATAAAAACTTCATAGGCATAAAAAGTGATAAAACGAGTTAGTATATTAAGGGATTAAAAGTGATATAAACGTAATAGTGTAATAAGGCTTAAAAACGTCATAAAAAAGTAACTGTAAAGTAAGGCATGAAAGGTCATAGTATAGTTGACCATTAAAAATGTCATAGTGTAGTAAGGCATAAAAAATTCTCAAAACGTCATAGTATAATAAAGCATAAATGCGTCAAAAAACCGACGTAGTATAATAAGTCATAAAAATGTAGTAAGTGAGTAAGTCGGATTACCCGGATGGAACCCATGCAGGTATAGGGTCAACATGCAAACTTCACGCAGAAACGCTCTAGGCCCGGGGTTCGAATCGTAAGAATTCTCAGTGTAAGGCAACAGTTCTAATCACTGAACGACTGTCTCGTCTCATCACAAAGTCTATCTATAGTAAGGCATGATAACATTATAGTATTGTAAGGCATAAAAGCATCATAGTATGGTAAGGTCATAAAAGTTATAATATAGTATGGTCGCTTATTTCGCTTAAGCCTTGTGCCGGCCTTGCTATTACCACTTGTAAGAGATGAGTTGGCAGGTCCACTGACTGCACAGGACTTTGACGATAATTGCCAACTGATTATAGCCTACATGTAGAAAATACCTATTATGCTGTAAATAGGCCTAGGAAATGGACTGAATGATTACAATAAACTCAATGGTAAACAAATGACACCAGTTATCTCTTTACAGGTTGGGTGGGTATGAAATGTGGTCTATTTACATTATATCGTCATCATCATCAGTGTAAAATAATCCAGTACACTGCTTCCATTCCCTCAGTCCGCAACATGCATGTTTACTGTCGCCATAGGAACAGGTGCCGGTTTAGTAGTTAACGGTAGACCACATATTATAGATGAACAATAAAATTGTAATACGTCATTTCTTAACAAAACAAATATCAACACCAACACCCATACTATCAAAGACCTTAACCGAGTCCTGTTACTTCATATCTTACAACCGTTAACGTAGTGTACGTTACTTGTCGCCGATCATTTATGGAAAATAAAACTACACATAGAAGACTAAGTGCTCTTATTTTTTAAAAGCGGAAATGGTATCATCAGCAGGTGATCACGTGTTTTAAGATAGTGGCCTAGTTACTCAGATCGATTTTGGTTAAGACAGTCAGTCAGAAAGTTTCAAAACTCGGTACGTGAAAGCCACAAACGAAGCGTAGAATTCAGATCGACAAACGCCTTTTCGCTTGACAAATAGAAAATTGATTCACAAATGTTTTTCATTTATTTGTAAATAAATTGGATGTATTGAGATATTTTTTTTATTTGTGGAATTCAAAAAATCCGTTTTATATTTTTTAAATATTTTTGTGAATTTGCAAATGTACTTTTTGTATTTATGGAAGGTGTTTTATATTTATAGATTATACAATTACACCCGGATTGTTGATCTGTTCACGCTGTTCATTCATAATATTGAAACAAATCTACCTCCATAGTATACACACTTAAGTGATGTAAAGTGACAAAGCCAACAAATGATACATTTCAAAATGCTTTATATACAAGTTGCACATACAACATGAAGACTTAAACAATATAAGATTTATACACTTTGTACATCAGCTGACTAGAAACCACTGACAATACTAACAGAAGTGACATGGGGAGAGAGTCAAGCCATTTAGAACACAAGTCAAAGAAATTCACAAAATAATGAAAAAAAATCAGCATAGTTAACTCACCAGTATGGAAGGTAAATATCAAGAACTGTATTTGCAAACTATATATTCTTTACATTTTCATCAGTATAATGCCACCTTATTTTGTATTCAGTTCTTTCCCTGTTCCGAGATCAATGTGCCATACCTCCTTTTTTTTTTTAAAACTTTATCCTTTCAGGAAAATGAAATCATGATCTGTGTTCGAGTTATCAACGGAATGCACAGTTCAGACAAGGCCTACCCATATTTACTCATTTTCAGCATCATGTGGGCTCCTAACATGAACATTTCACCCACAGTAAGGCACAGTGACTAAAAGAAGAGGTCAATCCAGATATATGACGAGGGAAAATACCATTTTTGTATAGACACCTTTTTTTCTGGAGTACAACACAAAGTTAAACATTGTGCCCTTGTTTTGTAAAGCAACTAAGGACTGATGCAGCCAGACATCCACTCATAGACACAGTACTATTGTAAGACACTGAACAGAGAAATTTCTGAGAAACAAGTAGCAGTAATCATACTCATGAATACAATAATCAGTAAGTCAGTTGGCAAAGGTTATCAGAGAGTGGCAGCCCAAAAGTTAAATCTCAACATAATGAACTGATCTTCACGGGGGGATAATTTGTGCTGCAAAGCGCTCTGTTAATGTACCTGGTTTGGAATGGAGACACTTCTCAATGTACATTATGTTGATCCTCTATTTGTCCACCAGAGGGAGTACTAGTCCACTTATTCCAATTGCAGAGAGATATGACTGTCCACATCTGAGATTTATTCAACATCTTTCTGACTGGTTTCCTGGTCAGCACGAGGTGAGGAGAGGGAAAATAGGCCGAGGCCCCTTTTGCACATGCAGGTGCTGCGCTTCAGAGTAGAGCTAAAATCAGGTTGGACAGGTGCAGGGGTCGTGGATTGATTGGGTTGAAAGATCTGTTGCATATTGTGCTGTAGTAGCTGGCCGAGGAGGTGGGGTGGGTGGAGGGGTGGCTGCTCACAGGAGCAGGCTTAACTGTCGTCCTCGTCTTCTTGCTGGTCGTCCGTCAGTACCTCTGGCACCCGGAAACACTCCTCAAAGAAGTTGACCAGAGACTGGCTCAGGTGCTGCTGTGTCCCATCACTGTGTAGGAAATGTCCTTCATCTGGATAGATCTGTAGGTTAATACACAGCAATGACGGATTTATATGATAGAGCTGAACTAATAATGCTTTCATTATCAACAAATCCTTTAATTTTTTTTTACTCATGTAGGCTATAAAATCAGAGAAAATAGGGTAAAATTTCCCATCACTGTTTTCTGCACCTTTTAAATCACTTTACTTGCCATCATTGAAAAACCAAGTTATACATTTTTTAATAATATAAAATAGAAAAACACAGCAAATCAAAATATACTTAAACAACAATAGATAAGTTCGCTTTTTTATTTAATTTTATACTAAAACATTACTCACTTGTCCATGCGATATATAAACATTCAGATAGAAAGGAACTTTGAAACAGCAGTGGGCAAAACAATTTCTCACCACAAAGTCCATTAGTAGGTGTTCTGGAGCTTTCAATTGTATCACACGGTTTTAAGTTCCATGGACTTTGTGGTTATGTTGGTTTGCCAGCTCTTGTACACTGAAACATCTTAATGCAATTCCAATTTAAGAGATGAGAACAAAATCCACAGTTGTGGTTCTGTGAAAATGTGCAGAAACTAACTGAGACTTCAGCAGTCTGAAGTAGACATACCAGTTGGGTATCTTCTATTTTTAGTACAAAATTCACTCAATTTACTTGTTGAGTTGGAGCAGAGGGAAAGTAATGTAACAAAAACTGAATTTCATTCTGGTAAGAAATTAAATTTCATGTGGTTATGACTACTCCCTTGAAAAACGACCACACTAGTTCCCCTCAGCTCTGTGGAGCTGTACATCGTCTTTCTGTTCATCAGTGAAAAGGCTCGACTATTTTCCTCAAGAGTTTGTTGAGATCAAAACAGAGCTAAAAGGAGCAAATGTAGTTGTCCATTCAGCATATTAACTTAAAAGGTGAATGTTGTGTTCCTAACTTGTTTTTGCTGCCCTCAAGTGGCCATAAAATGTGTTATTTTGTCCCCCATCTCTTATGTTGGTTGGTGTTTAGATTCTGAGTAAATTCTTTTTCAACTTACCTTAACCTGATCCCAACCGTACCCTACTTATAACCAGCTATCTTAGCCTATACCTGTGCGCTGGAATCTAACATTTGCCCTCTTATATTGTTTTCATTTTAGGAAGTGATCTCTTGACACTCAGCATAAAGAGGGGGAACATTTTCAGCAACCGTTTCATTGTACATCAACCAGTGATTTTAGCTCACCTGTAGAGTGTAGTTGGCCTTCTCGCTGATTAAATGGTTGATAAACTTGGCCGTGTGCTGGAAGTGAACCTTTTCTGTGGAGGTGGTAGTGAAGACGAGATTGGAGAGGCACATTAGTGACCAATCACACAAACTATGAAGTGAAACAAAAACTTTTTCACTCTCTGCTGAGAAAAAGATATATCCAACACTATGTCCCTTACCGTCTGCAGTTGGGTGAATTATCAAGTACTGTTTCTCCAGAAGCTGACCCGCTCTGTGTGCTAAATTTGTCATCTGAAGGAAAAGAGGAAGCAGAAAATCCATAATGTCATCAACATCCTCTTGACCCTATAATTCATCCCCATTCAATTCAGCAAAACATCTTGTTGCATGATTTGGATAAAGAGACAGAAGTGTTGGAACTTTACCGTATATACTCGGGAATCCGTCTTTAAACCGAGGTATCGTTCTGAAAATGCAGATGCTGCAATTTGACAAAAAAACCCCAAAAAAACGGTTTAGAAAGATCAGGTGCCTTTAGACGCTGTCCCAAGATGTCTTTAAGACATCCACAAAAGAATAATATCAAGACAGTTATACCATATAGCTCAAAGTCCGTGATGGGTGAGACTGCTGTTCCACATTTAAGTTGGGTAAACTCTTCAGAGCTCAAAAGCATTGTGGCTAAATATCCTCCATAGGCCTGTACAAAGGTAGAGGAGACACAGAAACACATCAAGAAAACAAAAATAAATTAATTACACCTTGTGAAAATAATTAACATGTAAGGCATCTGCTGTATTTATGAAGGCATTCAATTGAAATCAAAATTACAGAAGCCTCTTTGATCACGTGTTCTTCTTACCCTTCCATAGACTCCCATTCGATTCTTATCGATGTAAGGCTCTTTGGATATGAACCTGAAAATGAAAGAAAATGAGTCAAACTGCTCCGCCTTTTGCTACGGTCGTGCTCACAGTTGTAGGAGAAGTCTGACCTGAGGGCCTCCAGCTGATCCCTCTCCTCCAACTTTCCCAGCTTCCTCCTGACTTTGTGGAGAAGGTTGGTGCCCCGAAAGCCGCTGCCGTGGCCGTCGAAGCGGATCACGATGGTACTGAAGCTACTGACCAGAACCGTGGCCCAGTCCACCTGGAACTGCTCCGTTACCATCTGCCCACCAGGCGTACCGTCCCTGTGGAAAATATATGACAGGATGATGAAAAGGAATAACTCACTTCTCAGAGATGTATGTTCAATTTTATAATTGGTCAAATCGGAGGGTTTAACACCTATTAGAAAAAAAAGTCTCCAAAGTCAGAATTTGCGAAAAAAGAGCGGACAAAATAACAACAACACCTTGCAAATGAATGAAGTCAAACATAAATTTGTAGAGTCCTGTCTCAAATTTTGAACAGTATTTTAATGCAATTCTAGTTTATATTATATTTTACCATTATATCGTAGTGCTGAAACAATTCCTGATGCCATTAGTCGAGTGACTGTTCAAAACACACTATTGAGTTGCATTATGGGAAATGCAGGCTCTAGCATTTTTGGATTTTAACCCATACTTGGGGACTAAAAGTAACTTTTTTGACTGTTCTGTTTTTAATCTGACTCTTGTGAGACCCCAAATTTAGGGAAGTGATAGCTGGGGTACTCCTTCTAAACGATGATGGTAGTTGCAGTCATCCTCGTTCCTACGTACACAAGCAGCAGTAAGGGGTAATGGGCAGTCTCTACGAATCCAGCTGGCTTCAGAATCTGCATCGTCAGAACTACAACAGACAACAGAGGGTTAACGTTCAGTCTTATAATACAATGTGACTGGCAGGTAATCTTGTATTTGGTAAAGTGGACACATACTATAGTCGTCTATGGTGATGGTCTTGTATTCCACCCTGGGCATCTGCATGCTGTTATATGTCTCATTTACTTTCTCATTCGTCTCCACGTCGAACACCTCTGCAGCGAAAGAAGAAACTCAATGAGAAATCTATCAATGAAAACATATTTGCAGTGAATTCAGTGCAGATTATTGTACATAATGATGTAGAAGGACAACACAACGGAGACAACACTCACTCTGTTTGTCCTTAGTGCTATAAATAGCCACACTTGGTATATCTGGGCCTATAAAGAACAATTCAGGGAAAAACAATTAGCAAGAATGTAATTATAGAAGTTAAGTTGATTAGCATGATAAAATATCATGTAAGAAGACCCTGACAATAGGCTAAAATGCCTCCGACAAACCAGTAATCACAAGTGTGAAACACAACCCTCCTCTGCAAAGGAATCATCTCTGTCTTATCTTAAACAGACTTCAGAAACAGGCCTCTCAGCCAGCTCCACAGTTAATCTACTTCCGTCCCATGAGGAAGTAGCTTATTATTTCACAATGGAGCTAGTCTCCAAAGATCCAATTAATGCAGAAAGCCACTGGCACTTTTCCTCTCTGGAGTGAGCGCCCTAAACAAATCAGCTTCCATGGAAACTGCGTTGTTGTGCCCCAGTGCTGAAGCCACAAGGAAAAAAAACAACAAAAAAACAGTAACAGAATGTCTCTGAGGAACACAAGGAATACATCTAGTAAACAACCACACAATGCTAACCACTGGGCTTGCTCTCCTTTCCATTTATCAAATACTAAAAGCAGAAAGCCACACTCTCTTCGCCAGCAGCTCAGCAGTACTCACATCACTGCAGTCAGACAAGAAATTTATTTCTGTGGCTAATCAGAAGGATCCAGCAGTGGTTTGAGGTTATCTGCTAATGTCCAGTTCGATATAAGCTCTCAACCTGACACAGAGCACTAATTCAATTACACTTTCCACCGAACACAGCTCTCTACGTCCCCGAGAAGACTTCCATTCTCGAGAGTGCTGGGATGTAAAACACACTCAGTTCGCTGCTACAAAAAAAAAAGAAAAAGGAAAAAAAGTCATGACTCGAGAGATTCAAGGTCGACGTGCTCACCTTTACAGTTGAGTAAGAAGTACTGCATATTGTGGCTGAATGAAACGTCCACATAGCCACACTTGAACTCGCAAGAAAGGCAGCAGCGGTTGAATGGAGGGATTGTGTCGGCGCTGTGGAATGGCACCGAGTGAGTATCATTATATACCTTAAAAAGCACTCATAGAAAACATAAAAGCACTTTTAACTTCAAATTAAAACCATACCTATATAAGTGTCGTCGTTTGGGGTTGTCCTCTGTGCTCAGAAAGTATCTGGAAAAACAGCCAAACATCATCACCAAACAACAAAACACCCTCGACTCAGCAGCGGCTGATAAAAATATGTAAGAATATCAAAACATCTTACATGAGGTTCCTTTGATGATTGTATGCCAAGATGCTGGTGATGTCCCAGTCCCCAGACGTCAGGGACTGAAGTATGTCTGTGCTAGTGTTAGGCTGGGTGAGAATAACACAGGAAGGAACACTAAACACTCTGTACCAAGCCTCAGAGGACACGCATTATGAGGATCATTTTGTCATTACCTACCGTCGAGGTGGACATAGAGATGTGAAAAAACTTTCCTCTCCCACCCTGAGGTATTGCTCGGGTGAAGAAGAACTTGTGTCCGTCTTGGGAAAAGAGTGGCACTTCATTCTGCAGAGAGGAGAAAAAAACAAAATATTGTTCAAACTCAGACACACGGAGCAAACGCTGTCTGTTTTTTAACCAACTGCTCAGCAACGGAGCAGCGGCGTTTTGATCACGTACCTGTCTGTGCAACCAACTGTCACTCTCATCTTCATGTTTCTGAAAATAATAAGAGGGCATGAGTTGAAAGCCAACAAATCACTTAAAAAATTATAAATCTGTCAGTATTCTTTATTGTTTGTTATTGTCAACAAAAGATACAAAACAAGAGCGTGTTAGTCCATCTCTTTGACACTTAGATAAATATGCTTATTCACTTTCTGGCAGTGAGTTTCATGAGAAGATTAATGTCTTATATGTGTCTGTTAAATGAGTGGTTATGACCATTAATGGACAGTACGAGAGTGGTATCAATCTTTCTTAGTCTTGCTACTATTTCTCAAAATGTTGAACAATTCCCTTAAAAACTGGTAGAAAAAATATACTTTAATTTTAAAAAGAAAGCAAATACATTTCCTAAAACATCTGACCAATGTAGTTTTCAGCCAACATTACACAAACAGGACCAAATATTGTACTTGTTGGGGACTATTTTGAGCTGCAGATTTGGTGAGAGTAGGTTTGACTAAATGAGAGGAATAAGCTATAAAAGGCTACACAAGTTGTTATTTGTAAGTAAGTTAAATTCATAGTTGGTTATACAGACACAAAAATCACAGTGGCAGCAGATTTCCCACTTTGCCAAATGTTTCACCTTAATGCAGACTCCAGTCGTGGCCTCACACAGTGTCAGGATGGAGTTGTTTTGCGCTCTGTTCAGCCAGTTTACAGCCAGTTTGGTGCTGGTGGCCCATTTCACCATGGTGATATAATATTCCCTCCTGGAAAAACCAGAAGGTGGAAACACATCACCACCACTGACCACCTCTGTCTCGACTACCTTAAGAAAACGCCCCAGGGCTATTTTCGGTGCTTTCAATGAGGCATCGTTGAGCTGTCACTCACCCTATTCGGGGGTCATCAGGTTTCTTCATCACCACGGTGTGCAGGGGACCATTGAGGCTCACCACAGACAGGTGCACTACAGGGTTTTCCTCCCCAGCCTGCAGGGGCCAAGCGGAAATTAGATAGGTCAGACTGGATTTCAGGTCAAGACAGTGACGAATTGTCTTTCTGTTCTGAGGTAAACAAGCTCCATGAAAGTCTTCTGTGTACAGTGGTAGAATGTAACTAACTACATTTACTTATGTACAGTGATGAAGTACACCTTGAGGTACTTGTGTTTTCCAGTTTTATGATCATTTATACATCTAATCGACTATTGCCTGTTACAGATTAAACTAACCAGCAGCATGTGAAGTTGTTATATTTAGCTCTATCTTGACAGCATTAAAAGGCTGAATCAGTAATGGTCCAATCATGCAAACCATATATTATAAATAAACGACTACTACTACTTTTAATTTTTATACTTGAAGTACATTTTGCTGAAAATACTTCTGGACGAAAGATTTTGAATGTAAAACTTTCACTGTAATGTAGTATTTTTTTTCTTTGTGGCAGTGCTACAGCACTTCTTCCACAACTTTCTGTGTACAATAACATCAACATGATAGCATCAAAGGAGGAGCAGGAGTGAGAGTGTGACTGAATTAAACTTGCCTTTGGATAGTGATACTCCAGGTTAGTGGGGTATGGCGTTCCCGTGAAAAATGGGACTTCCATCTTCGGTACCAGCGAGTCATTGATGGTCATGTAGGCCAGGCGCAGCCCGTCTGGAGACCACCAGTGGGCTATTTGGGTCTGCAGGATCTCCTCTAGAATACAAAACAAACAGATAACACACACACACACACACACACACACACACACACACACACACACACAGTGAAAAATGCGTGATACTGAAAATCAGAACACATATTTGAAGATGTGGAAGAAAATAAGTTGTGTATTTAACTGTCTTTTATTTTTCTGGGTACCTGTTTATTTTTCTATATATATTGTGTACAGTAGCGCACTGAAGGAATGCAATTTGGTTCCCCTGTATACTGAGTACTGTACATGGAGCGAATGACAATGAATTCTACCTTGACCCTGACCTAATGTTTTCAGACTGACTGTGCAGACAGGTGGAAAAAAATAGTCAAATCCACATGACAATCCATCTAAAAATGTAATGTTTGGCTCCTGATGCTCCTGCAAAGTCACTGCAATGCAATGCTTCAGATAAAAAGTTTGCTTTGCTCGGTCTGCTGTGTGTCTATCAGTTGGTGTTTATGTACTTAATAGTCTGACACTGATAAAAACATTTCCAATATGTCACCATTTGAACAGACACTACTTTAATATTTGCAGCCTGCGTGATTTATGATGCCCAATCCCTGTCGTGTCACTGAGGAAAAATAAATCAATTACTCTTATCATATTTAGACAGTTTGAAATCCAACCACATGAACCAGACGCTGGGTGTTAAACAAACTATGTTGATGAAGATTTAATGCTTATGAATCAAATAATGAGAAATGAATATGAATCATCATAAATATATGATTACTACACCTGTTATGTTATGACTGCAATTTTCATTAATCAAGAACAGGGGCGGCTTTTCCCCTCTTCTTTCTTCCCTTCATAATCTTTTAATCAAGCGTTTTCCCTCTGTGGCTGAAGCTTTCTTTGCCTTTGCCTAATTCTACTCTTTAAGGTTTTGTTGGTGGCGGTGGAAAACAAAACTGGACTTTGATCGATTGATGGACACACTATAACTGAGGGAGCTGACATTTTGGAAGAAATCAAGACAAAAGGTCCAGAAACATCTCAAACACCAACTCAAAAAGGTAAATTGGATTATTTTGAAAGGTTGTCCTTGGCATTTCAGTGTAAAACCACTTTCCCTCACTGATTACTTTCTTTCCCAGCAGTTTACTGATGAGTGACTTTCATCCAGCAGGGGGCAGAAGAACTCTATGAAACGCACTCAGAGTACACACTTGACTGCACCTACATGTGGAGATCCAAACAAAAGCCTTTTTTACGGGCAAAAATGATCAGCTCAACCTTGATGAGGACTTTGTGATTTTGTTACCATTGATGATGTCAGGCAATAATCATTTTATTGAAGGTGAAGTGTGTTATAAAATGGTCAGAGTGGTCAAAGGAGGCTTTTCAGTGTTGCATTCTCAACAGGTGATTTAGTCCTTGCTCTAAGGCTAACTATTTTATTGCAGCAGAATTTTCAAGGCCTGTGCCCAAGGAACATGAGCCATCACTATTTCTAAGGCAACTACCTTTCTAATTCTTCTAGAAGAATAGGAGCAGCACAACATAACATTTTATCTATTATTTACTGAAGGTTGGAGCATTTGGTAAGATTCCTGGTGTGCTGTTCTTAAAATATGCTGCCTTTGTTGACATTTCCATCAACCACAGGATTCACACTGAATCTGCAGCTTAAAGAAGACAACAAAACACCCATATTTCATGTCACAGCTCCACAGAAAGATGGGATGGTTATGCGTTGCTTGTCCTCGCACATCCACTGTGACACTCTGTCTTCTGTGCAAGCGTACAGCTGCCTAAACCTCTATCAGCAGGGGAGGGACCACATGCACAGACCAAAACCTCCAGAGCCTCATACTGTATGAACAGATGACTGCAACTGAAAAGACAAAACCTACACACTGGATTCTTAGGAGAGCTCATCTCATCTCTCTCATCTCCCAAACCTACGGCTCTATAGGATACTTTGTGAAAGCCTTTCCCATGACTTCACTATCTTCAATCTCTTGATCAAAGTTACAGTTCACGTTTGTTGATGCTTCATTATGACAACTGGGGAATAAGTATTAACACTGATCAACATCAAAGGCTTGCAGATATACATACAATATATATGTATATATATATATATATATATATATATATATATATATATATGTATATATATATACATATATGTGTTGGCAAAGCATTGTTTAAACCCACAGGACTGTGGATTTGAAAGGTTTGTTAGCATCTAAATATTTAATAAAAATGTGAATCCTTTGATTCAGAAGCCGTCAGTCAGTCATATAAGATATTCTGTTTGATGCAAAGACGCAGCTATAACAATGGCACTATTTGTTTGAATATTTCACTCAATATAATATATAAGACTGTAACTTCAGTGAACTCTGGAACAAACAGATTGTGAATTTACATACAGTACAGTTTTATAGGCTCAGAATGAATTAAATTAGAAGTTTAATTAAAAAAAAAAAAGATTGAAAATATATATATTTTAAATTTTTTTAAATGAAATGTTTGAATGCAACTGACCTGAAATCATCTGTTTTACCTCTTTAAAACAAACTGCTACCAATTCTGTGATGAAAACGAAGTTTAACTTTTCTCATTCAAGGATGAAGATCTTTGGCTGTACTGCACTAAATACCTGAGAGAAGAGGCAGCCTCACCTTGAACCACATTCTAACAACTTCTGCCAAAATCTCGCCAGAACAATACAGTTCATACAGTTCAGTGCTAACACTGTAAGCGACGACTGTAACAGCTGTATACTGCATGATCTCTGTTTTTGTGAGAGTCTGTTATCCACTGATAAATCCGTGAAATACAGTGGGAAAATATGGCAAGGCAAATCTTTCTTTAGCATTGGAAATGGATTACTTCTTTCATGTCATGTTCTGTGTCTGCAACAAAGAAATAATCCCATTAATGAAAAACCGATTAGAGGCGACCCTGAAGCAGTTCATGCACTGTTACAGAATTTCTCTCATAATAACCGGCATTTTACAATTACATTATACAATTACACTGCGATTATTATCTCAAACCGCCCTCTGAATAAAAGCAGAATGAATAAAATAATAACAGTAATTGAAGTCTTCACTTACTAAACAACAACTTACCTATAAACTGCATTATAAATGACAGCACTAGTCTCAAATAAGACAAAGCCATATCCAAGTGGTATGTAATTGGAATGTCGTCTCACATGCAGAAAAATGTTTCATACTCAATTACAAGCAAACTTGAACATCTGCTGAGTGAGATTGTAGCACTGCAAACATGAATTAATTAAAAACTGCCTGAACACAAAGACAAGCAATGGGAAGTCTCGTGAAGGAGGGGCACTGAAACGTAGCCAGCTGTGCTCTTTCAGATGGAATCATGCACACAAACAAACAACCACGCCTCGGGGACGGGAAGTGCAGGGCAGGTGTCACAAGACTGGATTATAATGGTCTTCAAATTTGGTTGGTTAAATACACTATATGTCCAAAAGTTTGTGGACACCTCCCACCAGCGGTAAATACATATTTTTGTTTACTGACACTGTTAGTTCCAATTAAAGCCGCTTTAATACATATTTTTATTTTAACAATGGAACACGTAACTACTTTGATGTGAAAGTTGTCGCTTGGAGTGTTGAACTCACAGATAATTATCATCCAATGCTGCAGTTCCCCAATGCTCTATGGAGCATTGTAGCATCTCTCTGCTCATTGTTTTGGTTTTCAGAATTGCAAAATTTACTCTTTGATTTACTTTTAATGCTCAGCTGTACTTCAAAATGGCTCCAAAAACAAATTGTAGGCTACTTGCTCAGCACCAAATAGCAGGCAGATGGAGATAGCACCTTACTGGTGAACATAGTGAAGCCACATGAAGGTGGGTAGAAAGCAACAATTAAAAGAGGAGTGAACATTGAACAGTAAATAGGTGACAGGAAACACGCCTCTACATTAATTTTAATTGTGTTCTGTGTCTGTGGGATATACAAATACACAACTGTTTGATAATACGCTCACCATATTAATTTGAAAGGCGACAGTATACATTTATATTGTTTATGTTATTCCAACTTTGTGGCAGTAGTTTGGAGAAGGCTCTTCTCTGCTTCAACATGACAATGCTCCCATGCAAAAAGCAAGTCCAAATGGTTTTCCTAGTTGGGTGTGGAAGAACTTGCAAAGAGCCCTAACCTAAACCCTATCCAGCAACCTTGAGATGAATTAAAATGCAGACTGTGAGACAGGCCCCATCGCCCAACATCAGTCTCTGACCTCACTAATGCTCTTGTTGCTGAAAGGGAGCAAATCCCTGCAGCCATCGTCCGAATTCTTGTAGAAAGCTTTCCCAGAGGGGTGGAGGCTGTTCTAACAGCACATGCATGCCCATGTGTTTGAAATGAGATGTTCAGTAATCATATGAAAGGTTGATGCTGAGGTGTCCACATACTTTTAACCTTTTAATGTATTTTTAAACTCCAGAATTTGGCCCAAGTTCACTCTGAAAGTGACAGAAATCTATACTCTGTCTTTGAAACACAGAAATGACAGACATGATATTATCCTGGGTTTTGTTGTGTTTTGGTGAAACTGTTTGTAGTTGTCTTACCTTCATACAGCCAGTCAGCAAGGCCATTGAAGACAACTCCCTCTTGGCCAGTGGAAACCAGGCGGATCGCTCGGCTCTCTATCGTTGTTTTGTAGTAGATGTTGTTTTCAAATATGAAGATCTGGACAGAGAAATTCAGACCAGTGGCTATCGTTAATGTGTATCACGTGTAATGTAAATGGTCATGTGTATTGCTCCCATTGACTCACACCTAAATTTTAATTTCCTGTAGTGCAAAGCTGGGAACATTTTTCCTCAGACGCTGCATCTCACATTCTACTATGTACAGTATGAGCCCTTATGCCGAACCCACTTGTGGCTCTTTTCACAGCATGACCTAATCCAGATAGAAACACAGCTTCCCACTCAATAACACTTACAGGCTAATATAGTCTCAGTCAACACCTGCCTTAAGCACTGTATTAACGAATATTTTCCTCATTATAGTTCAAGCTGGATTCCTCTCCAAAGCAGTATGAAACTTGTTCTGTTGCTAATCAAGGCGCTGGAGCTGGCTGCAACCCTGCAGGCACACACATATAACTGAAGACATACCCAAGCACAAACATACCATTTTCCCCCAGTGTTTATTGAGACATTATGCTGTCTTCTGGGGGTGGAGGATGGCTGAGCTAAATAGCGGGTAAGACTGCTGATTTAAGCCCTCAGCACCATCGATGGCATCGGCTGAAAGAATTAAGACACATCGCTGGCAGATGAGTGTGTGACACTTATAACCCTCTGTCAATCCACTCCAGTGTTTTCGCTGCTTCGACTGGTGCCATTATGAAGGAGATGAATGTGGGATTGATTGGTATCTGAAGCTCTGGCGTTTCTTTTGGCGTAGCTGGGCTGTCAGCTGAAACCTCTTCAGTTTAATCTAAGCCTCAAATCGCCATCACGAGAATCAGAAAAGAGAAAGACATAGCTCCTTTCACACTGATCTATGGCTACTGTTGAGAAAATCAAAGTTTTATACTGTGGGATCAACATCTGAGGAAAACAGATCAATGCAGGGCTGTGTAAAGCAAAGGAAGCTGGTGGGTGGCGAATGTTGCAAAACCGCCATGGGACATAAGGAAAATCATAGGCAGCTTTCAAAGAGCTACATAAAAATTCAATTCTCAGTATTTTAATTATTTTGAATTATACCTTGGCAAAAGCTGCCTCAAGATTTCAAGTTCAAAGGACTCATTGTCAGCACAGAACCCATAGCATTTAGTCATAAATGATCCTGAATGGCCCCTGAAAACTAGAATAATTTGTAAAAGAGGTGGCAATTGCTTGACTTAAAAATTTTCAGGTGATTAAGTTGAGAGAGAAGAGAGAGAATGAGCAAAAGGCTAAAAAAGAGCCATTTCAAAAGGGTGGCAAAATTAAAGTAGCAACATCAAAGATACCTGTGGAGCTTAAAGAGCAGGGTTGCTTATTTGTATTTGAGCGTGTCTCCATGTGCATGGGTGTTTTTTGATGTGAAATACAACGATATGTTCATTTGTTTTAATTTCTTTTTCTTAAACCCACCCCTCTCTGTTTCCTCCCCCTCCTGTTTTTGTCTCAATATAACCTCTTTCTTAGGTGTGTGTATGTGTGTGTGAAGGTGTATGTGTGTGTGTCGACTCAGCCTCACTGATTGCTCTGTCACAGCAGAGTAATTGCTTGCGGTTTAATGAGGGGAGCATTGCAGGATTCATCTCCCTGCTCCTCTCACTGTACATCGGATGCTTCGATGCACACAGCCATACTGCCAAAAACACTCACACACCTTTCATTTATACGTCCTGATTAAACACTTTATGATAAATTGCTCCAGTTCTGATAAACTTAATGGGAAATCATTATTTTTACAAACCCTGAGTGAAAAAAAGAAAACATGTCCAACATTGCCAGGTCAGACAAAGACAAAAGACGAAAGCTTATCTCATTTTTCTCACATAACCTCTGCTGTTCATTAAATCAAACACGAAGCTACAGTAACAGCATTGTGAAGGGAACAATCAGGTACAATATTACCATATGCAAATTAATCTGCTTTCTTCCCTCAGCAGGCAAAGTCTCATCACATACTTGAAATGTTAATATTTTCTCACAGCAGTGTATCTGTAATTTAAGCAAATGATACGATAAGAGCAATTATGGCGGTACAGAAAGCTTTTAAGTAACAGCTGATGAAACTGTTGTCTAAACAAAGCAATCCAAACAAAAACTACTAAAGTCAACAAGGTAAAACAAAAGGGAAGTATTGGATTAGGCAAGAGAAAAAGCCAAAAGATTTTCAGATGCTTCAATCACTGGCACTTTGAAGCTTGTTAAAGGATAAGGCATAATTCTATATTTTTCTCACTGTCAACAAATCCCATAAAAAGACCAAAACCAACAAAATGTCACTTCTAATACTCAAAAATGGGTAACAAATATATAGTTTAGTGTAGTATAGTTTTTTTTTTTTTTTTTTTAAAGGTACAATAATTTCCTAAAACAGCTGGGCCCTGGGTCTATAAGCCAACTCTACTCAGACAGGATGAAATAGCACATTTTCTGGGACTATTTTCAGTTGCAGATTAATACACATTTGGTGCACTATTGTAGCCAAAAAAACATGCCACCAGTGCAATAGTGTGGCTCAATGATGTGTTTTTAAGAGTTTTAGGACAACAGGATAAATTTAATGATGATTTTGGTCTTTTCTTTGGATTTGTTGACAAAAAAAAAGTCCTCAAATTAAAACAACAAAATACACAATTTGTAACTGCCAGAACAACACATGTACATAAACACACATATAATATGTGGTTTTGATCTGACGGCCCTCGCTGCAGAATGACAGTTTATCAGCGCTTTCTGAAACCATCACAAGTAACAGGGTTTTTGATCTTACAATGCTATGGTTGAGGTTTAGTTAGGTCAGGCAACTCAACAACAATATAACTCTACTTCCTCCTTTGCTCCTGATGAACAAGAGTCATAATTCCAGTGGCTGCTGGAGGTTGCCACTTGAAACCTGCTCTCACTCCCAAACTGACATGTCCTTTAATACATGAAATAATGCTAGATAACAAATCTTCAAATACAACAGTGAAACATTTTCATGTTTATGTATAATCAGTTGCAAAATTGCTTCCATCTCTGACTGACTTTAAATACTTCATTAAATCATGTTTTATTGAGTTTACCAAAAACAGTTCTCTCCACTGCTACTGTTGAGTTTATAATAGCTTGCATTATTCTAAATAAGCTTCCTGCACAGCTCATAATAAACACAGTCAGGTATGAGGGTTTGAAAATAAACAAAAAGAAGTAGTCACTTTTTTTGGTGGAGAGAAGAAAGGTGTGTTGAATCCAAGGATGCCAGCAAAATTGTTTGCGGGGCTTTCTTCTAAAAATATTTCTGCACTCTTTAAACTTTTCAAAACAACAAAAACATTTTATTCTTAATGGACAATGAAAAAACGAATGAATGGAAAAGCCAAATAGAGCTGCAGTAAAATCAAATTCAAGACATCGATTTTGTCTGCACAATTGGGCAAACTGTTTCCAATCAGCTGGTCTGTTTTACAAAGTCTATCCCCTCTCCATGTCAGTGCCATGTGTTTGCTCCCCCGCAGAAACCTCACACTGTCCAAGCCATGGGTTGTGCCGCCGAGATGCCATCTGCCACTGGGGCTCTCACCAGCTCACGTTGTCGTGAAGTTGTGAAATGAAAAAAAAAATGTTGGCTTCACGGTGACATTGACGCAGGTCAAAGTAAAGACAGTTCACCCTTGGACCCTTAATGCAGTCATTACAGTGTACATACACCTCTTATCACCACGGCATTTGTCTGTTTTGCTGTGACAGACTATAAATCACTACTCAGCCTCCTCTGCCATGCCAGGCTGATTCTGACAGATGTCCACTAGTGTGCCAGCATTTAGTGAGTGTTATCTCAAGGGTACGGCCTCCTTACCAGCTGCTGGCCTCGGGGTCCCCATCCAGCAAACTGCAGGGCAGCTTCATGCACCTCAGGAGGGTTCAGAGGCCAGGTCTCCCTGTGGAGATGACATATTAAAGAATACATTCAGTTTTTGTCTGTATGTACACTACATTCACAATGTATGCTGAATAAGTCAATACAAATGCACAGTCAGAGCAAAGAAGTTGTGTGTTTTTTGGCTTGATCCTTCACTGTAGGCTTCATCAATCATCCATGTCCTTTTTTTAGCTCAAGCTGACTTTGCTTGGCTCACTGCAAATACAGAACAGTGGGGAAATAAGCAGACATAGATGGATGAAAGGCTAAAAACAGGCCGGGCTGAATGCAGCACACAAAACTAAATTGAACTTAAATGCATTCCCACAGCGTAGCAGCCAAAGCAGGTAAATGGGGCTGGCATCAGTGGACTGTCTACATGAGGTCAGGCTGAGGGCAAATTGCCCAGTCCAAGATGTGTGAGAGGAAGAGGACACACAAGGCATCAAAACACAACAGACAATAAAGGAAGACATAACAGAGATGAGTCTTACTGTGTGGTGAGGCTGTAAATAATGTACTTGGCCACATAGGAGTGTTGATAGATCTGTGGAAACAAACAGCATCACAGTCAAAGAAGGACAAAGTCTGGGAAAATTATATCGTGCAGTTCGAGGTAGTACAGGGTTTCCCACCGGTTTTACTTCAAAGGCAAACAACACATGTTCCATGTCTGGAGATACTTGGTACATGGCGGCTCTGGATCTGTCCTATATGGGATAAAAAAAACACACACTCTCACAGTAGTAATGCAGAAATTACAGTATCAGAAAGTATACTTACTGCTTTTGGAGTAAATTATAGGCAAGATGATACTCACAAACAACTGGTTCGGCACGATAACCACACTGTCCTTCGTGTCAGCATTAAGCTTAACAACATCCCCTTTCCTTGTATGATACAGGAGCTCATTGTCTGTAAATGACAAATAAAAAGAGATGGAGATGGTAGGAACTGCACTGGTATATAGTTTCTCCCAGGTTTCTGTTTATAGTGTCTATATAGTGTCTTGTCCTCCTCCTGCACCTTCATCAAAATCCCTGTTTAAAGTGATATGGCGAACTTGTTAGCAAACAGTCTCTCATTTACACATCCAGCAGTTACAGAGCAACATTATCATTCATTTAGAGACGCGTTTCTAACCACTTGGAAAATACAAGTACAATATTCACCCTTTTTTAGCTCAGTTTTTGGTCCCCACCAACTCCTGGAGTAAACATCTGGCTCTTTAGCTGTTAAATGCTCCACTATGTTCACCAGTCACTTGCTAACTTTGTCTTTCTGTTGTTTGGTTCTGGGCAGGTAGAATTAAGTTTTTTTTCTTCAAAACATCTCCCATTGGAAGACAGACTTAAAAAAAGGCTGTGAGTGTGTGATATACGTCCGTGACAGCACTCAGCACAGGGTATCTGCCCTGTGGACTGCTGTAATGCTGCTGTACTAACCATCCTGCTCTGAGAACAGCAACACCGTCTCATCTTCTATAGTAAGTAAAGTAAGTGAGTAAGTAAAGCTTATTTATACAACACCTTTCACAGACACGAGTCACAAAGTGCTTCACAGAGCCAAAAACAGTTAAGATAAGAGAAGAAGTTGGTTAAATGCCAGTTTGCCAATTGCTTTCTCTGGTTACCATAGCACTAAAAGACAGTGTTTTGAAAATGAAGGCACAAGATTTAATTCTGTTGTGCATGTTTTGCAATCATTTAAAGCTTGGGTTCAAACTAAACTCTCTTTTTTTTTCCTTGACAGGTTGATTTTCTCAGAAATGTCTCAAATTTGTTGCCTTGTGATAAAACATGCGCATTCAGAGAGAGAAATGGCAAAACAACTGCTCAGCAAACGAGACAGTTAGAGGGCCTGGCTCAGGCCATGACACACTGGCCAAACGAATTTGGTGACGCCTGTTTGTGACAGTGGAAATTTTCATCTTGCGGATGCAGTTTCATTTTATTACCATTTTTTAGTACCAAACAAGAGTTGGTAATGTTGGTGCATATTGAGTCTACAGTGGAAACTGTGATAGAGCCAAACCAATTTCAAGATCTGAGCCGGGAGTCATAAAGAGAAGTGATGGTAATTCAGTTGCCAATGTTGGTGTTTTGTTTCATGAGTAGATTTAGTCACAGATGCTTCATGTTTATGGCCTGTGTTCATTGTTGGGCAATATCATATTCTGTTGCATCTCAAAAATATGAATGCATCAGCTCAGTCTGAAGGTCGAATCCTGTGTCTTTGGATCTGAGTCTGTGTGAGAAACTCAGAGGTGAGTCCAAAGACTACAGAGGCGAGCGGTGATCAAAGAGCAACAGGGATCAATTACGCACTGCTGTGAATGAAGCCCACAAAATATTGATGAGGACTACTGAAGTGTGAAGTTGTCCCATTGGGCTTCTTATCAGAAGGTCATTAGCACCAAATGGGAGCTGACTGCATTAACTTAACTGACAAGATGCAATGTCACACAATTGATTGCCAGGGTTTCGTCAGGTGCTAAGGACGTTTTCATCATTGCTGTGAATGAAGGGCACAGAAACCCAGGAACTTAACTAATTATATGTTAATAAGCCTGTAATGTAAGTAATCAGGGGAACAGTCTGCGCCGTAGAACAGAAGGACAGATGTAAGGTCGTAATGTGTCTGTCAGCACAGAGGAGCTGTGAGTTCGCATATGTACAGGTGATAATGTGAATTTATAACAGCTATATTCAAACATATACATGTGAGACACCAAGTATGTTTATGCATAAGCTGTTTGTCTCTGAATGTGTGAACCCTCTGATTTCGGTAATATAGTTTTCATTTTCGTCATTTGCTTGTCTTGAAACACAGTTTCAGTCAAAACTCTTTACAGAATACAATATGAAAAAACTCTATAAAATCAATTGCTTTATAATGTGAAGAAAGAAGTTTAAATTTGGACACTGAGCAACTTTTTAGATTAGATACGTGTAATTACATATAAAAAAATCATGTGAATTCATTACAACAAAGTCTGTCCTTGTTACTAAGATAAAAGAAAAATCCAAAATTGGTTAGTCTGAAAGAATACTAAACATGAAAGTTAATTTTCAACTTTGTAAACAAAATTTGAAAAAAAAAAAAAATCACTTCACTTAAGGTTTTCTCACTATTTGTTCTGGAGCTTTTACTTTTGCCCTAAGCAAAATTCATCCACCGAAAAAGACTGAATGGAAAGCTATTGAAAAAGCTCTGAAGTGGACAGTGGGTTAAAATAAAAAATTACTAGCAAATGACAAAATGTACTTGGTTGACAATGTCTGCTTTGTTTATTTAATTCTGAGAACCCCAAACCTAAGGATATGTCAAATCCAGATGTTACAAGGTATATCTATTGTATAGACCATTTTTAACATTCTCATGAAAATCACCAAAAAACTCTTACTATTATTACTATTCACTTGACAGACACCAATACTCTGTTCAGGCAGTCACAAACTGTTCATCCACATCTTTAATTTAAGATTTTTTAGATTTTCTAGATGAAGTACTTTTTTTTCGTTCACCGATGATTTGTACAGCTGTTTCAGAGATCCTCAGCCCTGGGTGCTGTACTGTGACAACCAGACCAAATGTCAATATTGCCCCTGAGCTGATTGAAAACATTGTAAATACTCTACAAGCAAATACAGTCATGAATATCCCTTACTAAAAAAATGTTAACAAGAACATATTGTTCATTGGTAGTAGTTGTACTCACAAGTACTCACAATGAACAGTAAAAACTCATAATCATCCTAACAATGAAGCATCTCTGATCACTGAAGCTGAGAATGATTTCAAGTACTTTTCCTGTCAAACACCAGGGGGCACTGAGCCAGCTGATGCAACATGCATGAGCTCAGCCAGGAGCTTTCTACTTGCTACCTTGTCAAGGTTAGAGAGGCCACAGCAAATCCATCCTACTGAACATCTGTTCAGTTTAGACCATCTTACCGTTCGCCTAGTACACAGCATGCTGAATTTGTAGAACATGCTAAATGAGCTGGAAAACTGGTGTATTTGTTGTCTATGTGGACGGATAAAAATCATAGCCAGAATGAGTTAATGCGAATCTACATAATGTTGCATAACATCTGTGTCTTTAGGAAAGAGGATCACAGTTATTGTAAAAAAACAAAAACAAAAAGTCCCAACCGAATTTTTTTTGTCTTTTACTACCATGATGTTTTTTTATGAGGATAGATAGGGAGTAACTAACAGTCAAAGATCTGTGCGCACAGTTCAGGTATAGTAGCATTAGCTACAGAAAAAGACAGGTTTAATGATCTCCCTGCAGAAGAAAGGCTTTGTTTGTTATGCGATTTAAGTGAGACTGAAGACAAAGTATTTTCTTGCTCATTTTCCTAAGACCTCACATCTCTTCGCTCATTTAAATCTTGAGCCCAATAGCTATTCATCCTTAGATATCCCATATAGGCTGTGCATCAACCTTAGCAGAACTAGTTTCAGGAACTGTGCACCTTTTAAATGGAATGAACTGCAAACAACCCTGAGACTGATTCTTTCCTTCCCCTTGGAGATTTTAAAGCTTTATTACCTGATATTCTTTATAAAACATATTTTTATTTTGTTGCTCGATTTAATTCTTGTGGTTGTATGATTAGAAAAAAAACCTTTTGTGTTATTCAACTAGTTGTGTTCTAGGAAGGGAATTATTTTCGTGCCAAGTTTTGTTGCCAGAGCTTCAGAAAGGCGGCAGAGTTCTTTGTTTGTAATGTAATGTTATACATCAGTATTATTTCAACACTGCATCGCTTTTCGGTGTTTATTAAGTTCCCGTCGACTACTGCGAGGACAAACCATGAAAATACTTCAGATTTTAATACCAGTAGTGCAGTTGTATGCAAAAGTTTGGACATCCCTGGGCAGATTCCATATTTGGTTGACTTTTGACACGAAAAGAAGTGAATACAACCCCTGCAACAAACAGACATAAAACCCCGAAGCAGAATATTTCCACCCCGGTGCTAAACACTTGACAAGATGTTCTTTTCGTCAAAAACTGCTCTTTTTTTTCTCCAAACACACCTTGTCTATACCTGTCTATACTTCCAAAACAGCTCTGGCTCATCCAGATGTTTCTTTGCATACTTCAGATGTTGACTTTTCTGATGAGGTTGCAGGTAAGGTTCCCTGTAGACCCTGTTTGTGCATCAACTCTGACAACATGCATTTTTACCTTTAGGTTGTCTTGGTCTTCCAGACCTTGTCGTGACTTCCACAGTTCCCCGGTAACTGCTATTTCTTCAGCGGAAATTTCAAGCTGGAAACACTTTGATATCTTTTTATAGCCTGCTCCTGCTTTGTAGCATCAATTAGCTTCACTCAGATCCTCAGCCTGTGGTTGTTGAGTGTTACCAGAAGGTTTGAAAAGTCAGAGAATTTATCATCAGCTGATAATTCCTGATGATAGCTCTGAGATTTTACAAGTAAACAGTAAAACTTTTGCATACGCAACGGTTCATTAAATAAGAGGTAAGATTGCAGTAACATTCAAAGAAAAGCTCATTCTTTAATGTCTGTTTGCTGCAGGGGTTGTATTTATTTCTTTTCTCTTCATGAAATCTGTCCAGGAGAGCCCAAACTTGTGCAAACAATTGTATATTCTGAGGATTATGGACAACTTTGATGCCTGTCATAATTCTCCTGGAAGTGTTTTGTGTTTTGACATGAGAGTCAGATCCTAAATGTCAAGCACAAACTGTTCACTCACCGCTGAGCCATTTGGCATGTGGGTCATGGATGTGAAGGCTTGGACCAAATACATCCTCTATAGTCACTTTCTTCTTAAGGGCAAGGCTGTCATCTTCACCTGTCAAGTGCATCAAGAAAAGACAAATAAACACGGATAAATTAAATACGATATAGAGAAGCTCACATATATATTCATAAATGTCTTGTTGATTTTTGAAGAAACCGTCAAGAAGCTGTCTTTCGGTATTGTGAGTTTTATTAGCATTTCAAGCAAGTAAGTTTACTAGTGTCTGAGAAAGAAATGAAGAAAATCTTTTGACTTTTTCATCAGTAAAGGGAGCTGCAGCCTCATACCAGAGACTGTCACCATTTCACTACAATATACTCCTTTTCTATCTCTTGAGATAGCACCTCCGACAACTATTCCCCACTATAGGTAGAGCAATTTGGAACAAGGCACAAACAAGAAAGGGGCCCCTGGTATTGCTCTATTGATCTGAGAGCATCAGATCACATCTGCCTTCTTCATTTTTCAGCAGCGGGTGGGCAACTCTTTCCATCCCCAAAACTCAAGATGAGATCTGAAGCTGACAGCTGAACTGCAGGTGGAGCAGACGCCAGGGGAACGCAAATGAGTTAGTGTGGATGTGAGGAAAGAGATGCAGCGAGTGTGAGCCCTTTAACTGTCTTCTACCACACCTTTAGTCAGGAAACAACCGTTAGAGACAAGTTGTCACGATGGCTGACAGCCCAGTCTTACTGTATAAAACGGTAAGTTGACAGATTCTTCGGCAGGCTTCACAGTGTGACTGAGTGGAGGGATCTGAGTGTGTAAATACCATATCAGACATTGTCAGGTGTTTATCGACTTGAAAACTCCCAGAAATTCTCTTGTCTGGCAAGAAGCTGCAGGGTGAGGGGAGAAAACTAATTTCCAACACGATGCAAATGGTATCTCTGATGCTGTTCCAATCTGACAAATAGCTGAAGCTATTACTGCATAATCATCTCCATTAAACAGGCCTGAATGGCATTACACATTAAAAGGCCCATTACCTAGTGAGACGATGACCCTGCCTCTATATAAAATTGTTATACAATCACCAACCTGGAGAAACCATGTCATCTGTAAAACCTTGAACCCATCGAAACAAGGTTATCAAATTAAAATAGCTGCCTGCTTGGCGCAAAGAAAGCTGAACACTACTGCCAAGAGGAGAAAGAAAGGGATTTCATTGGAGGTGTGTTTGCAATACTGAATTTAAAGCCGAGCATGTGTGTGGGATATGTGTGCACCGAGGCAGCAAACATCTAAACAGGTGTGTGTGAATACTCTTTTCTCTACTGGCCCTGGTTACTTAGCAGGAAATCTAAAAAGACAGATTTTAATGGAATTTGGTGCAACATTAGGCCCAAGAGCAACAACGATTAGCTTACGATGAGAATCCAGTTTTCTTTTACAAATTCTTTGCATCATTTGCAGCATCTGGCACATTGTATCCCATGACTGCTTAGCACTTTGTTTGTTTTGATGCATGTTCAGTTCCAGATGCACATTAAAAAAAAAAATATTCTGAAAATTTTTTACTATTAAATTAATCACTTGAGATTCCTGGCAGAGGTATGTGGTCTCTCAGTTCCATCCGAGGTGTAAAACGTTTTTTCACGTCAAGGCCGTGTGGACTACATGTGGGCCAAGGCAGAGAACAAGTGCAAGTGAGAGAGACTGAATACTGTGTGTTTTGTTGCCTCCATCAGGGAAACCGTGATTTGTATCTCATCTGTTTGTCTGTTTGTTACCAGAATGTGTGGAGAACTGCAGTGTAATTTGATGGAACATAAGGTCGTGGCCTGAGAAACAATGATTTGTTTTTTATTTTTTGAACATTAAAACTATTTTCCCATGAGTCAACGGTGCTAAATCTGGCAATGGCACAACATTACCCATAACTGTCTATAACCTTCAATATTTGGCAACCCTATTGTCAAACAAGACTGTGAATTTTTTTACCTCCAATAATCAAATGCTAGGACATGCAGGGCACCTACAGTATTGTTAAGGTAAGATGGTGGTTGTGGTGGATATACAATGGCTAAGGTGTGGGTAGGGTAATGCAACTAAAACCCTTGGATAAATTTAAAGAACGATTGTGTTTACGGTTAATATCAAGGTGAATATTAATTACAGGTCTGTGTCGGGCAGTAAATTCTGGTTTCCTGCATGGAAGTCAAACGCACCACATGCCTATCCATCACCTCATTCCCCCCCTCAACATACCTGGAATGATATAAACAAGCTGATTGCTGATATATGTGTTTGTGAGTGAGTGTGTGTGTACTGTACATACGAGGAGTCAGCAGGATGACGGAGGTGACAATCAGGGAACAGATGATCAGGATGACCAGCAGGGCGATGGCTATTCCCTTCCAGTTCCTCTGAGGCGGAGCGCTGCCCACAAGGTCCTGAAAAGCATACACATTACATACATTACACTTAAAAATATCAGCTTTTCAGGGATAATAGATAAAACGATTTCCCTCCTTGTAGGCTTGATCTCAAAATGGATACACAGCGTTTTGGAGCTCATCTCATCCTACATAAGACAGATGTATTTTGTACTATCACAGTTGGAAGCAGAGATTGGCCAGAGGACAGCTCATTCTCTGTCGGACAGATGCCGACAATTCAGCCACTTGTGTGCAGTAACACTGCATCCTCGAGCTGCTCCCCGCTGCTCGCATACGAAGAGTCCCTGCAGCTTTGCCTGATAGCTGAAGAGGAGCTATGGCTTCAATTCAGACAACAAAAGGCAGAATAATGAGCTGCTCTCTTCACACAGCCCAGCAGATGGTAGATAGCTAATCAGCTCTATTCCAAACACATATACTGCAAAAAATCCACATGACATACAAAACAGAAGTTGGGAAGGCAGCAATCAGGTGCCCTTCAAGACTGCCCAATACTCGAAAACGCTTATCTTAAACTTTTTGATCTAAAAGCTCCTTATAGGGGTTTTTACTGTGTGATTTCTCTGGCATAAACACACAAACATCCACCATCATCCACTCCTTGACACACAGTGTCTGTACCAAAGCAACAAGCAAACAGACTGTTTTTCTTTCTTTCTTGAATCGCTTCTTTGTGGTGTTGTCGCTACATTTCTCAGCCACACGTGTCATATTGTCATTTTCAATACAGGTTAGGCTATTCAGAAACACTATCGCTCGGCATGCGAGTGGCGCTACAGATGTCAGTGGCTCATGAACCTTTTTTATTTTAACCCTGCAGCACTGGGAGATGAAGTGTCTCCTGTACCACCTGTTGTTCATTTGAACCTCTTTATACACAGTCTATGATTCAAAATGGTTATTAACTGTATGATTTTTTTTTGATACAAGGAAACTGTCAATGTTTAGCTCAGGTTTGGTGGATATTAGCGCAACCATTTATTCATTACTTTTAGCCAAACCTTTCAACACGTTATTCAACTGCTCATTAATGCCTTTTAGCTATTTTCTTCAAGTTTTTATACATTACTTTTGGTTAAATATTTCAACCATTCATTCATTAGAATTAGATGGCCAGTTATCCATGCTTTTAGCAAACTATTTGAACCATTTATCCATCTCTTACTCACTATGCCAAATATTTCAGCTGTTTATCTAGTACTTTCAGCTAACCATTTCACCTTACCCATAAAATACTTTGTGCTTTCTGTTTCAATCATTTACCCATTACTTTTACTTAACAATTTCGGTTGTTTTAGCTATTTCAACATCATTTATTCATTGCAGTTTAGACTTGGTGTATGAATTACAGCTTACAGTTTATCAAAAACATAATTTCTCTTTTTTCAAATTAGTTGAGCCACTCCACAGTCTTTCCACATATCTCCTGGTAACTGCAGGTGTACAACCTGTGAACCCCTGGTTAGAGAGCAGCTTCAGATCACTGCACTGGGATACCTTTTACGAATTAATGAAATTTGCCCTTAAGGAGTTGAAGGGGTTAAGTTCGGAAACTCAGTATTTAGGCATCAGATGTCATTCCTATCTAATTTAACCTCTCAGACTGTGTGTGTGCAAAGACAGATGCGCGCGCGTGCACGCGCACACACACACACACACACACACACACATTAATATCTCTGGTCACACTTGGTGAGGAAACTGAGCAGCTCCAGCCACCCGCATCAGTCCAGCTGTTGATACCCTTGTAACCAATTAGACCTGGTCTATACAGCATGCATCAGCTCAGTGAACCATCTACAAGTTAATGAGGGGTGTGTCTGTCTGTGTGAGTATGCATGCGCCTGTAAATGTGAGAGCGAAACAGACGGCTCAGCTCTTGGGCATAGTTGATGCTTTTTATATCCTTCAACACTTTAAATGGCCACATTGCAAGTGACTTTCAATTTAAATGTACTTGGGGTTAGGGTTAGGGTAAGGTGTGTGTGTGTGTGTGTGTGTGTGTGTGTGTGTATTCATGTAACCTGTGCACCTACTATCTCTTCACAGTTTGTCTCACAACAAAGCAAATCAATACTGTAGGTAGTGAGTACACATAGAAAAACAGCAGGAACATCAATAAGCTGATTTATTGCTGCAGAGGTAAGGATTTTCACGATAACGTGTACGGACTTACGGTACTGGATTCACAAGATATTAATCTCCCTGCGTTATCATACTCTAAAAGGAAAGACGCTGTTGAAGTTGCCATTGATATCAACAATCACTTCAGACCTCTGACCGAGGCAGAAATAAAATAATCAGATGCTTTGACAAGCATACAGATAACAGCCTTGTGCCTGCATATGCCCACTTGTTTTTTTTGTTTTTGTTTTTTTTTTTGTATATGCCTGCGCTGAAAATGGCAAACCATTTAGTGCGGGCAGGTGATTTAAATGCATCCTGTTATCCAGTTCAGTGCAGCCTGTACCTGACTGAGAGGTGCAGATCTATAAATGTGACAGCTGGATTCATGCCACATGACAGAGCAAAAGTATTTCTCAGTACTTTGATGCCAGCCTAGGAGGAAAGTGAGTAAATATTTAGTTCCAGTCATTTTGCCACCCATGAAAAATCCAACACACTCATTGTTGCCAGAGCACAAAAGGCACAAGGTGAAATTATTTCAGAGAGCCTACTTTTTGAATCTTAAATACATTTCCCACAGGCCCTGTGGGCTAATTCAGGCTGTGGAAATGTAGGATGCAGACAACTTGACGAGCTTCCCTCCAGTGCTTGGCATTTCTGTAAACAGACACCCAATTATTCAATCAGAAGTCAGGGAGCTCTCAATGGACAGTCAAATACTGTTGGACGTTTGCCTTTTCTCACTGTGAAGTTCTTCTCAATAAAGGAGCATCTGGTTGAAATGGATATGACTATTAACCTTCACTGTCAATATGATAATGTACTTCCTGTGACAGGCTAAGCAGTGGTCAACAGAGCCGTTAAAACTGCTGTCACTGCTGTTTAAACCACATACTCAATTAACAAAAGCTTTTGTGGAGTACAAGATTAAGAACAAGCATCAGGAGTTTTTTGGACCTTAAAGATTAGCTATGCAAGATTTTTTTAATCAAAAAAATACAATGAAATTCAGTTATGTCATTGCCAATCACCTCGATTCCTTTCTGGTGTTACGTGGACACGTTTCCACCAAAAAGAAGTCACAGTTAAAGATGTAGGAGGTAAACTGCCTTGTAAGTCACGCTACTTTTTCTCCAAGAGAGGTTTGAGAGTAGTTTCCATGTTCTACAAGTAAAACGCCTGCAGATTAGGTTCTTCACTGACCCTTACTCTGCTAAATCAGACAGTTTGAAACCCCCATTAGTGGCTACATAGAAATGGTTGAACTGTCTGAAGAGTGAAAACCAATTTGAGAAAAGGGATCACAGAGTCTTGGAAAAGTGTGTCCATGGAGAAAAAATTCCCAATATGAAACACACAAGACTAAAAGTGTCAATGTTTAAGTCTAATGATATTTGTGAATTTTTTTTCTTCACATAAAAACAACAACCAAGCATCAAGCTTTCTTTAATGACACAAATAAAAGGGTTGCTTTGGCCATACCACTGTATGTAGAGGCTTTCCTCTTATTTATTAATTTAATTATTGTCTTTCTTGTAAAGACACCAGAACAATGTGTTTAAAACCTAGCCTCAAAAGTAGCATTATCTGTTTTAAAACAGCACAGCCCTCTAATACAATCCACCGTTATTAAAGTGTCTTAGCTCTGATTGCTTTATCCCTGCAGACTGCTTTATCCCTCTGGAACCTTTCATGCACCTACTCAACTGCAAACGAACAGAAAGCTCCAAACTCAGGCTGAATTCACTCTCATAAAATGTATGAAAATCATCAGCGCCCCCTTTGTTTCCAGCAAATGAAAACCCTCAAGAGACAAACTATACAAAATCTAACTTCTGATTTGATTTCCCTGATGTTGAGCTCATGTTTTAGTATATAACAAACTGTGAAGCTGTAAACTTTAGTATTCTCTGGATGTTGACCTTCCTGAAGAGCTCTTAACGAGGCAAAAAAGTGCATCCGTGTGCGATAGGAGAGCTCGATCTTTGGCAGCGTTATCAGGCGTGGTGAGACGTGGTAACTGGCTGTTTGCATTAAGCCATCTCTTTCTGTTAGCTTGTGCGAAGAGCAGGCATGCATGCCTTACAGCTGATAACAATAAAAGCTGCATCAATAAATGACAACTGCAGCTATTTTCACCCACTTCTCTACAGACACCAAATCTAAACAAATCCTGTGCATTTCAGTGCCGGCAACTCTAAAGGGTAGAAAATCCCATGAGGGGAAGCAGCAGCATTTTTTCAATCCATTTGCCACTATTTTTAATTTTATTTTGAGACAAAGGGGCTAAAAGAATGAAGCATCTTTTAAGGTCAAGCTTCCTTTACCCCCCCCCCCAAACCCCCAAACCCCTACTTTCTCTCTCTAATCCTCTCTCCCTTCCACTTTCCCTTTGTCTAACCATCTCTTTGTCTCTCTGCTTGCAGCTGAAGTGTGAAATGGATCTTTCCTGATCTCTGAGCACCTGGTTTCCAAGGGAACCAAGAGAGCCATTTGAGTCACATTTGCAGTGAAGACGGTGCTGGCTGCTGTACAGTACAGCGGGGACTAATATTACGGCTGTGAGTGTCTTGTGGGAAATTTTGCCCGGGGGGGTGTCTTCCATGAAATTAACTCAGGACTCAGAAAACAAGACACTCTCAAATATAACATGAGGGAATGTAGACATTTGAAACGAAAGCAAACTTGGGGTGTGTAAAGACATTGGACACTAGACACACGATATATCACTCACTGTAATGTAGTCGCTGTTTGAGAGCAGCCAAACTCGAAGAGTGTGCAGTAGCCTTTGGACATGGGGGTAAACTTTTCCTCTGGAACAGCATCAATAAATCATGGGCATTCATGAGTGAGATTAAGAATTCATGCCAACTGGCTTTTGGTTCATAGATAGTCAAGCATCAGGCTGTTTCTCCAGCTTGTCTTTGTCCACTCTGGAAAATGTTGAGTGTGTGGGTTACACTCAACTGAGGCAGGACAAAGAAAAACAAAATGTTCTTTAGATGAAATATTGTAACCTGCAGACACATGCGTTGATAAGGGACCAGCTCCGATAAAGAGAGGGAAGCACAAAACTGGGAGTTCGAGCCATGCAGCTGTAAACCGCATCACATAGATAAACACATCTGACGAATGACTAACATCGAAGAACAGTACTGTAAAACTTTAAAATGGGAAATAGAAGTGTGGGATGTATTCTCTTTGACATTTAACCAACTCTCTTGTCATAATGGAGAAACTGAAAGAAAGGGAAAAATTGACAAAGAGAAGAGGAGACAGAGAGTGTAATCACTGCTGCTCATGTAAGGTGTAAGTTGAGAATACATGAAGTTACATAAAAGCTCATCTTTGACTCGACTCTGTGGTGACTGTACAGTGTACTCAGAGCTGAGGAACATTATCATTACTTGTAACACTGTTACAGCGCCATCACTAGCTAACAAGAAGCTAAGTACCAAGCTTTAATCTGATTATGAGTGAAACTGTAATAAAAAACAAGGGTCACGCAGACATATTTCCTAATTCATCTTTGGCACTGAGCTGGGTTGCATTCATTTCAGGACGTTTATCCATTCTACATTCGTGGTGAAAGTCTTTGGCTGAGTGACAGACCCACATAATAAAATACATTAAGGGAAAATTTAACAAGTTTAATACAGAAATTGGAAAGTAATGGATTATTAAATGTGTCCTTCAAAATCTGATTATCTAGAAGTATGCCATGGGTGTAATGTAATAATTTGGAGGGAGGTTGTGTTGCTACAAGTTTTTGGTTTGTGTCTCTCCTGATCATCAATTTTACATTTGAAAATTGCTGCTCTGTTTGAATCAGAATTTATCAACACTATATAGAGGTGAAAGAATAAAGAAACTCTCTGAACCCTCTCTAGTGTTTTTTCCTTTGAAGTTTTTCTAACTTTTGTTCTGTGTGCTTCGAAAATTAAGTTAGCCTACTGATACCTTCAGCATGTCTCCATCTGTAACATGACCTTGCACAACTTGCATGGTATAGTGGTCCGGTTGGGAGTCTCCCCTGATGTAGGTCTACGGTGCACTGTAAGGGAGATATCAGGCTATTTAGCCGCTAAATTCACCATTATGTTCACCAGCTAGTCGCTAACTTTGTCTGTATGCCGTTTTGTACAGCACAGGCAGAGTAAGCTTGATTTATCAGAAGTTTATTACCTGAAAACAGCTACTGTAAACAACACTAATGAGAGCAATGAGACTGAACCAAGACAAGTCAAGTTATGGCCATAAGAATGAGAGGAAAAACATCTTTTCATTGTACATAGCAGCTTTAACCATACAACATACCCTAAAAGGTATGTACTTTATTTGATAAATGGTACTAGTAATAGTAGTAGTGGTGGTGGTGGTGGTGGTTGCAGTAGTACTACTAGTGGCACCATTCATATACTGGTGAGGTAAGTGAGAAGAAGATGAGTGCATTGTGTTGTTCATTCACAATGAGTCAAAATAATATTAAATGATTTAGAGCACTGCCTTTTATACCATTATCTGATTTCACCTGGGAATAAATTATTCACTATGTGATGAGATGCTTTTTGCTCCTCCATGGCGTAGACACTTTAATTCTTTCAGTCAGCTTCAGTAATCTGAATGTTGACCATATTAAATCAAATAACACCCAGTCGGCATGTCTCATATAAAAATACCATAAATGCAGCACCCGTGTCATTATAACAATGGATACATTAACCTACTGCGATGGAGAGGGAGGCGCTCCAAGGGATCTATTCTATGCAGTATCTGTGTGTGTGTGTGTGTGTGTGTGTGTGTATATGTGTTGCCTCCTCACCCCCACCCGCTGAGAAATGTTGCTGTGCTGCTGCTGCCTAAAAGAGCAATGGACTTTTTTTTGTTGTTGTTTTGTTGTAATGCCAAATACAAAATGAAACTGTATTATTATTAAATTTGATTTTTTTTTTATTATTTTTAATTTAAAATAAATTTTATGAATAAATATTATTTGAATTTTTTCTGTCATTTAAATGATTTTCTGTAGTGCTCTGTGATCATGTAACTAATGGTTTCCTGGCTCTCTGCTGTAATTGCTGGATTATTCCTATTCTGATATTTTGCAGGGATGATTTTAAAAGCTGACATTTTTTTTTTTTTAATTGTGTTTGATTTAAAAACAGGAACATTTCATGTAATTAAGTGTACACACTGTAAAAACAGTAAAAAACATGGAAACACTGTAGCAGCTCTGTGTGGCTGTACTTAGGCACGACTGTGAGCTAACTGCTAATGTTTAGCATGTTCAATGTTTACCATGTTCACCATCTTATTTTAGTGTGTCCACATGCTAGCATTTGCTAATCAACACTAAAAGTTTTGCAGGTTTCTGGTAATGAACCAAATTAGAATAATTTTGACCTGATGATCGTGCTAGATGAAATGTACAGGATCGTCAAAGTCACTACAACTCATCCTGTGGGGAACATGAAGTCTGTATAGAATTAACAGCAATCCAATAGTTTGAGACCTTTCACTAACTTCAACAATAATGTCAATGTCATCACTCACTCACTCACACACACACACACGCACGCATGCACGCACGCACGCACGCACACAGTATAAAAAAACTACTTACTGTAACCCGTACACATGCAAGCTAATACTATGGTTAAAAAGAAAAATGTCAGCTGAAAAACATTCTGTGTATGACATCAAAAACATCAGGAGTAATCCAGCACTTACAGCAGAGAGCCAGGAAAACCCATTAGTTAATGTTCACAGAGCACTACAGAAAATAATTTGATAAAATTTAATAATAATACAGTTCTGTCAGTTTCTATTTTGGCAATGGAACAAAATGTTTCACAAAGTCTGTTGCTCTTTTGGGGCAGCAACAGCGTCCTCCAACATTTTGCAGCAGGTGGGGGGGTGATGAGTCAACACACACACACACACACACACACACACACACACACACACACACACACACACACACACACACACACCAGACATTCAAGAGCGAGTGTTGCTAAATTTCCATCTGTAATGTTATTCCAACAAAGAAAACCATAACGAAGTGGCATGGTGTATTTGTTACAGAGTAAGTACAGAGGCTTAGTGTGTTGCTATAATTGAAAGTGTGTAAATTTCCTTGGTGACCTGTCCTGAAGTTAATGGTTTGAAAGAATCCACTAAACAGATCAGGATGAAATCCAACCCAATCTGTGTAGAATAAATAAATATTGGAGTGGATGCTTCAGAGATTAAAAGTGAGAAGATTCGGGAAGAGATGCATACAAGTAGGATGTGAATTAATAAAAGATGACAGAACATGAAGATATGAGCAGATATTGTCTGGGTTTTGTGTAGCTTTTCATTGGTCTTTGTAAGAACTAATAACATGTCGTACTGAGTATGTGAAACTGGGATGGAAATACAGAAAGTAAGAATGAGGTGGTGTTAGCTCCTGCTGACTCTATTGATAGGAAAAAGGCAAGACTGCGGAAAAAGAAGTGTTTTCTCAGAGGATATGAATTACCGCCTGCCTCTGGACAAAACTGACACAGTATCTTTTAATCATCAGACGAACCATAGCGCACAACAACATGACTGAAGTTAAATCACTGAAGAATGGATCAATTTGAAGTAACCCTTGCTGTTTTTCTTTTTTTTTCTTCTAAATCAAATGTTTCCCTCAAAATGTCCCTGAAAATTAAAATCCATTCTGAGTTTAATGAAAGATAAGAAACCCACTGTCCTTTCTTAATAATTATGTGCAGAATAAATGGATATAGCATGATGAAAAAAAATCCCCAAAACATTAAAATTGAATTTAATCACAGCTGAATCTTTGAGAACCTTGGTGTGCTGTAGGTGTACCCATCTCATCCATTTTAGACCAGGTCTCTTTATACTGCATTAGTCACCTTTGTTCCCTTCAGTCTGGATCTTTGGGTTTTCAATGACAGCACTGTAACCATACGACTACCCTGCTGTGGGAAATGAAATGCAGTAAAAGTGTATTCTACCTTGAACAAGACAATGACCTGAAGTTGCAAAGCAGTGAGTACAGCAATGGTGGATCATGAACTGAAAGCAACAAAGCATTGTGTGGTGGCAATTTCTATGCGCTTTTAAAGCATCATGATCAGCAACAATGCGTGTAATGCGAGGGCTGTTTGCAGTGGTGCTCAACAAAAGCGTGAGACAGTGACGGCGTATCAGATAAAAAATATGGAGATGCATTTCCTGAGCCCGTAATGACTTCACTAATGAAGACAGCAGCATTTTAAATGGAGAAGAGGATATCTTGAGTTTTCCATCTACTAATTTACTTATATTTCAGATTAAAGCTCAATACAGCAAGTGCAACACATTGCCCGAATGCATTAAAACCTCTACCATCAGCAGCAGTGATGTTGCAGTCCAGAGGGCTGGGGTTCAAATCTCAGATGTGCCTCTTAGCTGCATAGTATTTCCTGTGCTATGATATCTTCATCTCTCTGCCTTTGTATCTGCATCAGTAAGGAGTTGACGCACAGGCTGGTTGTTCGCATTTGAAACTGATATTACCACTGAGCAAGGTCATTGCCGAAGCTACAGTGTCAGTTTTTTTTTTTTTTTTTGGGGGGGGGGCTCGCATATGAAAGGAAGAAAGAAAGGAGAGAAAGGAAGAAAGGAAGTCTCGCATATGAAAATCACTCGAATGAAAATGCATCCTTCTGTTCACTGGCAAAGGTGAAATGATAGCTGCATGTGCATAATGGTTACTATGTATTATGTTGTGTTGCAGACGAGCATGTGAATTTCTCTCTGCTAGTCTGATATCCTATTTTCTCTCAAAAGCTCAGCCCCCCCTTTCTTTCTTTTTTTTTTTTTTTTTTTTATCAGAACATGGTTAAAGATCTGCTGTACTGCTGTGGAAGCTGCACTCCAGCTTTCATAAATGATAAATGTATGAATACACAAAATAAAGACTGTACACCAAAAATATTCAAAGGTGTTGACTGCATTCAAGACACAAAAAGCACATCTTGAGAAAGGGCGTTAAGAAGCGAGAAACACTAACATACAAGTGAGGTTCTGAAAATTTCACAGCAAAACATCTTCCACTTTGATAAACATCAAACTTAATTATAACCTGCCTGGGCAACAAGTAGCCTATGTTCAGTGCAGAGCCTTCACCTCAACCATTAAACCTTTTTTAGATTCTTACATATTCAGTGCAGCCTTTGAAAATGCACTGTAAGAGCCAAAAACTCAAAAATCAACAACTGTTATGCAACTAAATGTATTGTCAAGATGTTCTCATTCCATCTGAGTAAACACGAGTTTATTTTGGTGAAGCACCTTTCAACCTAACTTATAATATCAGTGCTAGGAGCTCAGTTATGTAAACCCAGAAGAGGACTGTGTGTCTATGTGTCGTTATATCACCTCACAGTGTTTCCTATGGCCCAACACAGAGCACAATTTAAACCCAATGAGTTGACAGAACAATACAGAGCAATTAACACCCCCTCTTTGTCTTTCCTCCTCTCTCCCACTATTTCTCTCCTGCACATAAAAATGCATGGACACATGCACATATATTTGCTTTTTGGCTCTGGAAACTTATCTTTGGTTCAGGCCCAAAAAAAATTTTTACCCTAAAACCAAAAGTCTTCTAAATGCACCACTGTTGGGCCTAGGAGCTGTTTTCACAGACTCAAATTGTTCATGAAAACAGGACACCACGCAAGCTGTTATTGGTAGAGGCTACACCTGTGGGCTGAGGTTACAATAGCAGGTCATTAAATATTTAGGCAGAAATTTAGAAGTTGTGCCTTGTTGGTGCACACATTCAAAACGGCTGCACTCAACCATTACCAGACAGAAAATTCAAACAGTGACTAAATTCTCAAATTTCTTATCAATATTTTGGTTTATCTTGTTAAATTCAGCTGTTTACTTCATTGCTTCTATACACGGTTTGTTATGAGAGAATATTTCTAAATCACCAGTATTTCCCACTGGTTCGATACCAATTGAGTTCACACCGGTAGGCCCACATAGCGCCTCCACACTCAAAAAAGTAAGACACTGACAACAGTTCTCGTCTTCATTAAATTGCATTACAACCCTAAAAGAGTGTTGAAATGACACCTCGTTGCCTCGTGACAAAGTTTAGCTTGTTTTAAGCAGCGCAGGTGGACACCGACATTACCGGACTTTACCCTCGGGGCTTACCGTAGCTGTATGCTTGTCGCTGCTGAAACCGCAAACCGGCAGTAAAGATATGGCTGATGTTGATACCAGGACTACAGACTCACCGCCTTCAACACTTCTCATACATGCTCAACTACAGCCCGTGAGACCGCTTGGAGTAACTTGTTAGTTTGTGGATGTTAGCCTACCCCTGATTCCTGCTGTTTGTGGAGTTTGGTGAGACCATTAGTTAAGTTAGGCTACGCAACTTTTTTTTGTGTGTGTTTTTCATTGTTAATAACGGTTTTGCATTTTGATACAACTATGAGAGTTGGTAGAGTTTTGTTTATTTATTGTTAATTAAAAAATACTCATGTAGCATTAACACAATTAACACAATAAGTTCTTGATTTCATAAGTCACCTTTATGTAGCCTACTGATATATATATATATATTATATTTTGGGAGGATAATAAAGCAGATTGTTTAATTTCCACTTGATATCGACATATCATGTGAGCGTGTCTTGTGGTCTGAAAGGTGAAACACCCATTACTCGAAAACTCGAAATACTCGATTCATTTGTTTGGTACGAACCCGGCTTATACCGGAGGGGTAAAAAACACCCGAACGTCCCTGTAGGAGATAACGAGCGCAGGAAACGCACGGAATAATATGAAACAAAAGGAAACAGTTCGTCTGAAGTCCTACCTGATCCTGCTGCTGGGCTGCTTTCACCGGCCCGTTCGCCTCTTTGGTAGAAGTCATGATGGTAAATAAAAAGGAGAGGAAGAGGAGAGGAAGAGGAGAGAGAGCGCGCCGGCGTCCGCTGCTGCTGACAGGTGCAGAATAATGAAGCGGAGTGAGATGCAGAGAGAGAGAGAGAGAAAGAGAGAGAGGGAGAGAGAGGCGTACAAAGTGTTCAAGGGTATCCAGTGATTTGCTAAAATAAAGAAGAGACCGTGGGTGGGTGCAGACAGCGCGGGGATCAGCAGCTGATGTGCAGGAAACTGTGCACCGCTGAGATGAGGGAGGTTCAGATCACCTTTCAGAGTGACAGTGTCATCACCCACACTTTCCATAACTCAACTCTATTTTTTGATTATTTTTTTGTTTCAGCATTTAGTCGACTGAGACGTATTCATTCAGAGAGACAGTGAGGTGGAGCAAACCCTTTTCAGCTAATGGAGGATTATATATCCTTTCAGCAGTACAAAAAAAAATGTCAGAGGCAACTGCACATCAAATATTAAGTTTTTTTTTTTGTCATCACCATCTCCAAAAAGGTGTGTTCCATTTTTACAGCAGAGTGAAACCACACAATTCTGATTTAATTTAAGGAAACTGAAGCCAACAACTGAAGTAAAATCACTTCATTTAAAAAACTTAGCAGCTCCAGGTAGAGTGTCTCCTCACACTCCTCTGCAGTCCGGTCTGAAACTGCAAAGCTTTACCATTTCATTTCTTTGCTTTGCTTCTTTGTTCTTTGCTAAAGTAGAGTTCAAGGTTTTGTCCTTCCACCTGGACCTATATTTAGTTTACCCGGCTCCACCACTCGGCTCCGAGCTCGCAGCAACTGATAATATGGAGACCCGTCAGTTTGGATCAGATCACTGTGCGCACTCATTACTGGCAAGTCCATTACACGGGAAATGGAAACAGGAATCAATGCAAGAAGAACAAAATACTTTCAGGTATCAGCGGAGTTCTTTTCCGAAGGGATTTTTAGTCTTAATCTTGCTGGAGATAGACTACGTTCATGATTGACAATGTTCTGTGCACTGCAGTTTAAGGAGTAGGAGAGAAAAGATTTGCATAGTGTGTCCATACTCATAAAAATCATATTCATTCCACTATACTGTATGCCAGTGCTGCTGTATTGTCTGCCAATAAAACAAAGGGTTGCTGCTGGCCTGGCTCTTGAGAAGCAGTGCTACCGTCCTCCCACATAGAGCAGAAATAGTTCCAGTTCCTAACAAAACATTGTTTGTGCTGCAACTCTCTCTCACCGTGTGTCACATCTCTGTACGCACACACACACACACACACACACAAAATCCACATTCTTGTTAGCACAGCTTGTCTGCCTATTTGTGCTACACACACACACACACACACACACACACACACACACACACACACACACACACACACACACAGAGCGCTCTCATGCTTGAGAGAGTGATTCTTCAGATCAGAAGTCATGCACAGTCTCTGCACAGCTCCTGGCCTCTTGAACTACTCATCTGTTGGAGGGAAAAGAACTGAACAATCTCATATAAGAAAGAAATAAAGGAAGTCTGTGATGTGATATACCGTCAGAGAGGAGGATATGTTTCACTGCAAGGGAAAGATGGCTTTGTTAACATTATGTCGTCAGTGTGATGTGTAGCAGTGCTTTTATTTTCACCCAAAGGGCTCATAATTGTTTTACAGACAGCGACGAGATGTTGCTTTCTCTCTCTGCCATTTGTGGATCTAAAAGTTGACAAAAACAACTAGAGCTAACTCTAAACGATAGACAAAATGATCCATTTATCTTAAAACCATACAAGTGTGTGACAATTATAAAATATGATAGAGTGAATCATGAAATGTTTTCATTGCTCCAGGATATTAAACTGTGCAGTCTCAGATTACATCTTTGTTCATTACTTACTTGGGAATCGGAACATGAGGATAGGAGGTGCTGCCAGATCATATAGTGAGATTAGGAAAAAGTATCTGTTATCGACCGAGGTTATACTTAGGAAAGAAGCAAGTTTATTATAGTCACGTTTTGAAGATTTTGTTCCTCAGTTTTTAGAAAATGTCTTCAGGATGTGAGACTAAAATCTTTATAAAGATTCACTTGTTTAAAATTTCTGTGCTCTCATTCTCTGATCATCATCATCATCATCACCACATAACATGTACTTGGCACCATAACTAAGAGAACCATGTGGTTTCATCATCCTCTGTCAATACAGTCTTGCAGGGTCTCTTAAATCTTCTATAGTAGACAAGTAGACTTGTGACTGTAATGTTACTCTCTATTTTCTGTCCAATTTGTCATTAAATTTAAAAGTAGTGACATGAAGAGATGCCCTAATTGCAGAGGCACATGTAAGTACAGATACACCGATCCAACCAATACTGACCTTATTAAGAGAATCTGGTATTGCTGTGAATCATGTCGATTAGATATAGTTGCCTCTGCCTCATGTCATTAAAAAAAATCAGTTTCCACCATCAGTTACATGAGTTTTACAGATTTAAAATTAGGGAAAATGAGAGCGCTGGTATCAGATCAGTACAAAAATTATTAAGACTGAGGTTGGATACAAAGATAAAATTTCATAATGTGGCAGGTGAAACACATATTTCGGTGTCAGGACGATTCAGACAGTCAACCTTAAAAGGTCATGTATCGTACCAAACGCACAGTTGGCTGTGCTGTCACTTTGGAGCTACACACATGGCCTGAGGGAGCTGCTCCACCAGCTCCCTGCCAAGACTGATTTCAGCACCACGGCTGTGGACAGCTCCACTGAGACATGAGCAGGAAGCCTGTTTGTTTACCTCTCACCAAAACACATTCAGATCATCTAATTTGGATATAAATCACATGTAATTGGGTCTGTTTTGCATAGACAGCACAATATATCAGAAAACTGCATTGTATTAAATAAATTTCGCAACTCACGATTACAATTTAATCCTCCAATCTGTGACAGCCTCTCTCCCTCCCCTTATTATCTGTTTTTGCTCACACTAATGTGCTGAGTGAAAGATTAAACTCACCTCGCTGTCAGAGGATACAAACTCGTGACAATTAGACGCACAAACATTTGAACAAAGTTTTCAAGGGAGATGAAAGCCAATAGGACAGTATTTACAAGAATGCGCCAAGAGACTAGCCAAGTTCTAATAAACAAGTGAAGAAGCCAGAACACAGCGAGGGGTACAAAGACTGATCATCACAACACATTACACTTAGGTTCCTGGCAACAACAGACAATCAGGCTTAATTGGAGGAGCAAAAGAAAATGCCGCCATGTGGGGTCAGAGCCTGCCAGCAGAGACTTTGTTTTTACAACACATGCTCTCCATCAAACCACATTTCCATCAGCTAATTGACATAATTTAATTTATATTCTGCTTTGCAATGTAATGGTTTATGTGCTGCCTGAGCAACATCTCCAGGCGACACTTGTCAAAGGAACCCTGTCTTACAAAGCCTTAAACAAGTACTTTGCACGCAAGCAATGAATGCAAAGTGTTGTTGAAGTTATTGGCAGTGACTTTTTTCTTTCTTTCTTGGGGACCAACCAACAGCCATTTATTTAACTGTCAGTAAACAGTGTAAAAGTCTTCAACTGCATGCTAGCTCCCCCCAGTGATCACTAGCTGTCTGACATCTTTATGTTGGTCAAAAACAAATAAATACAGGACAATTCCTCTTTTTTTTCTCCGGGGCTTGTGTTTGTTACAGAAACACAGACACAAATTAAGTCTTAATATAAAGATATTAACGTCTAGGTCGGCAGTAATAAATACAGTTAGTAAAAATGCAAATCATTTCACTTTATGAATGAAAGAGGAAGTGTTTTTATGAGAGAGATTGTGACTAGTGGATATAAAAGTCTGAATCCCTGATGCTCGTGGCCATCAGTCTGTCAGTTCTAGACCAAATAGAAAGAGAAAAAAGCGAGAGAGAGATGAGGACACCTGACAAAGGCCGGGACAGTTTTGTTTGATAACCGATCGTTATCAGCTGTGCTCTCTCCACAGACCAAAGAGCAGAGCAGAAAGCCTCACACAGACACAGCCACTTCAAACCAACAATGCCAGGCAGCAAACCATTATCTTCCATGCTTTTGTATAAATGTATGCCTGGGGGGTTTTTCCAGTGTAGAGACAACACAATACCGCTACTGTGATAAACAGGGGATGCACATTATATCATCATCATATATCATCATCACCTGTGCAATCTAATGCAATACAATACAACAGCTTTGCAATAAAAGTCCTCCGTGTGATAGTTTTTGCTGTTGCTGTTGTGATAATGTTTCATACATTATCAATCAGCAACCCACTTTTTTGGATTTGGCTATTGTGTACTGACAGTCAATATTTTGAAACTGGACCTTTTTATAGCAGTATTTAGTGAATTTTATTCTTGGCAGAGCTGCAGCTAGTACTGGGGTCACACCCGCAGTATTTTTCTTGTATTTATATTGTAGATAGATTCCAGTAGCCTATTTTTAGATCCAGCATATATATACTTTAAAATTTTGGGACTATTTTGAGGCCATGCAATAAAGAAGAAGAGTTTTCATCAATGAAAGCTCAGCACGACCAAAGGGTCATGGCTACAGCCTGTATGTACCCATGTGTGTCTGCATGTTTCAGACACAAAAAATGTTCAGGCTGTGAAAACATACTTCCCTCTTGGAACAATAAAGACTGTTTATCCATCTAACTGATATGACAGTAACAAATAATAATAATAAAATAATAATAAAGCATTTTTCTAAAGAGTTTAACAGTAAAACAAACAAAATAATCGGTACAAATACTAAAATAATTCGATAACAAGAAGAATTGAAAAGTATAATAGAGAGTAAAACCATGAGGAGCAAACGAAAATAAAACCAAAACAGGATAGAAAGCAGAGTGAATTTGAAGAAGAGGCTTTCTGATAAAAGTGAGGTGGACTAGCCTGAGATACTCAGGCAGGGAGGGCCTCAGATTGAGACGGCCTGTTCACCTCGGGTAACCTGCCCGAGGACCTCAGGCTGTTCTGTAGCTCATATTGCTGACATATAAGCAATATAACTAGGAGCCTGACCATGCAAAGCTATAAAAGTTATAAGCACAATCTTAAAATCAACTGTAAAACTCATAGGGAGTCAGTATAAAGATGCACGGATGGGAGTGATGTGAATGTGATCTGATGTCCTAGAGTTTGTTAAAAGCCTAGCTGCAGCAGTTTGTGTGAGCTGGGGGTGAGCAACTGACTTATGGCTGAGGCCGGAGTAAAGCGCATTAAAGTAATGCATGTGAGAAGTTATAAAGGTCTGGACGACTTCCTCAGGAGCTGCAGCCGTTAAAAATAATTTTATTTTAGTGACTGTCCTCGGCTAGGGGACAACACAAATAAAACATTTGAGAGCTTTTCACAATGTTCTGAGGGGTGGAGGATGTGTTGAAGGAACTTAAAGCCCTGCCTCAGTGTTTGGACCTCTGAAACTGATGCCAATGAAACTTTAAATGTAACTTGCTCTCTGAGGCAGGGTGACCCCCGTCATCTGCTGGAATGCAAAAAAAATTTGAATAAAACATTAAAATGCAAATAAATAAATAAATAAATCAGCATGAGAGTAAATTTAAATTGTTCTCATGCACAATGCCAATACAATCCTATCAATCAACAATAGTTGCTGATTTAGGAACAAGCTGTTTCCATTCAGCCGTGCTGCCAGCTGTCAGCCCGGGCCAACTCAATCATCAGTCACGTCCCCTTCGCCCTCTGGCCTGCCATGACTCCCTTCAGCTGTCCAACTGGCAGCATACCTTCCTCACTGAATGTAAATACTGCCGTTTGCATCTGTACTCGCTGTCCGCTCAGCTGCAGCTGTAAATCACAGGTTAAGGATAGAGCCCCTGCGTGCACTTCATGGTTCATCACAGATCATTACTGTATTTAAAGGTCATCACTCTGGCCCTGAGAAAACACGCCTCCGTATGTCGCGGAGTGATGAAAGGCAGAGAAGTTTTCAGACTGCAGGCAGAGGCAGTTCTTCACTGTCTGGACATTACAGCGGGGTAATTAACAAGTCCACAAGTCTTTAATCAGACTCATTATTGGTCTTTTACCAAGAGAGGACTTTCAGGGGGAAACAATTAATCTACCATTGTCTCATCTGGATTGTTTGGACACACATACACACACACACACACACGCTATAAAAAATTACTTTAACTTTGAATCATTCCTTAGCCTCTGAGCCTCACTCCTCAACCCTCATCAATACTTAACTGTTTTTCTGGGAAGGCTGCCCCACTGGTCAATTTACTCTTGAAGAAATAACAGCAGTACCAGTAGGTTCACCTTACTTAATAACACTAATCCTGTAGGGTTTTTGTATGACACACTGTACATTCTCAAAGTAAAACTTTACATTCATAATCATAAAATTGATATTTTTATATGGATTTATTTCTACCCTGTGTAATCAGTTGCTGCACTATGCTGAACATGCCATATTCCAAACCTACTTTTAAATGTGTTAATATGGCTGATTTTTTTTTTTGTGTTGTTTATTTGTTTATTGCCTCCATCTTGTAATTTCCTCTGCAGGCCGACATGTTCTTTTTCCCCAGTTGGTTTCTGACATTTACACTAAACTCAATATGATGTGAACGAGGCAATAACATCCTCCCAATGAAATCCTGATTCCCATCTGATGATTAAAAAAAAAAATCTTGCGAGGAAGCAGAGCATTTATACACAAAAAGTAAAGGGATTTCTGTTTTTGAAAACGTAACTTTTTTCCATTTAATCATTAAGTACTTGTCAGTTTACCCTTTAAATTCCCTGTTTAATGCAAATGCTAAATTTTCATTCACTGTTTTAATCACTACTTGAACTGCATTTTATAAACACAGAATATTCTCTGTTATTTGAAAAGTATTGTATAATGTCTGGAGAAAAAAAGGAACTATTTATTTATTTATTCATTCATTTATTTACTTTTTCCCCCAGCTTACATTATGGCAGTTTCACATCCCTCCTTTGACTGACTCAGGTTCATGACTATAGTTTCTTTTTACACTCCACAGTCTACTGTGTTGCTGTATGCCCCACAGAAATAATCTCATATGCAGTAACCCACAATATTTCGCTCCTGTGAACCCTGAACAACACGATCCCACCAGCTCTATCAGCGCTACCCACACATCACAACTTTCAACCCGAGACTCTCTCCAGAGGAACAAGATTATCTCGTCTGCACAACACGACACAGAGCAGCGTGGCGTTTTTTCAGCGAATGCCTCCAGACTCAAGCGGAAATAAAAGATCCATACACATTGTGTAACAAAAACAGCAGCCTCAAGGATCAAAATGGGACCCTGCCAAGGGAAAAATGCACCCCCCGAGAAAATAAGTGTGAGGGAAACAGTATTACAGTTGCCAATAATGGAGGCTCACACTGTGGTCCCAGTTTGGTCTCCACGCTAGATGTAAATAGTCCAGGACATCCAGACCCCCAACCCATCATTTACTGCTAGTGTTACATTTGGTTCCCATGTATTTATATTCTCATCTGAGGGCTGCTGGAGCCTAATTTTCCATAAATGTACCAGACACAAAACCAGACGCTGTTAAAATGTAGACCCCAGTATCTCCAGGATACAGGAGTCTACTCAGAAAGATCAGGCTAGAACTCAAGGAGTCTCAGCGCTTATTTTTTCCCTACACCCACAGGTTTTATTGGTTTGGCGGCTGTTTTCAAAGAACCAGATTCTGTTTGTATGAATTCTCCATAATGATACACTCCAGAATTGTTATAAGATAGAAAAATGCTCAGTTTTTAATGATATTTTGTATTTTCCACAAAAAAGTTCAGTTACTTCATCAAAAATTCTTAAAATCGTATGTGCTTCTTCTCCCTCTTTAAAAAAAAAAAGTAATTGAATCTGAAAATACTGCTGATTTGGAAAGTTTAACTACTGAATAAGATTTCTATGGCTTCACAGAAGAGTCCTTTCTTAGTACAAGTCACATACTGGACTATGATTGACTTCCAATGAAGTTGTGACGTCACAAAATCCTGCTCTTATGTACGTGTTAAACTCAGGTTTCAGATGAGCACAGAGAAAAAAATTCAGCAAATGAATGTGGAAACAGCCCTCTAGCATCAATATCTGCACATCGGCCGTGTAAATCATCTGAACCCGATGTGCGGAAAATTACAGCAACTGAAAAAACACCTTAGTGTCTTTCATGAGTTCTTTTCATCAGAGCGTCTTTTGAAGATTGCAGTAATTCACAAAAACACCCAAAGGCACCTTTATGCAACTGTGAACTAAAAGAAATTGAGCAGACAAAAGTTGAGTGCAGGTTCTCCGAGCGGATACGGCTCGGATAATAAAACACAGCAGCGTGAAAATTATGTCAACAAGGAAACAGTAAAGTTGTTCATTAAGTATAGCACATGGGCAGCTGGCATATACATATATATACAGAAAGAGACAAGCAGGGTGAGTCAGCATGCATTTACAGAGCATTAACCCATCTGCTGATCCAGTCCTCATAAAGCAGACTTACGAGCCTCATGAACTTTATGTGTGCTCATCAATGACTTACAAGAGGGTTATAAAATGAAAAGAAGAAAAAAGTTAACACTGCAAGTAGTTATGGAAATTTGTTGGAGCTGAATAACAGCCACAAGGGCAATAAAGAAAGGATTAGCAGGAACGTGTGCTGTATATTGAGATCAGGGAGTTATAAATCATCAAATAAACAAAAGTCACAGGTGTAAAAATGTGATTCAGTGGGCCGAAAGAAATGATAATGAATCACATACATGGTAGGGTAATTAATATATCAGCGCTGTTCTTCTATTCTTCTTGAGAATAGGTGTCGTAGAGATACCGAGGGGAGTGATTAAAAGCAAATTAGAAGCATCTGAATGAATACTGCTTCATTCACTGCAGGTTTGAAAAGGTTTTCATCATCAGGCTACTCCACGTCTCCAAGGACCGCTGCCAACTAACTAAAAATTTCCAATCTAGTTTATGTTTAATTATTCTCACTATCTCTATTTATTAGTGCTTCAGACCTAAATGTGGCATTTTATATACACACGCACACATACACCTGTATCTCTGTCTCACATTCATACACATGCAATTACAGTGATAAAGACAAATCCAATAAGGTACCCAGCGAGAATAAGAAATAAGCAAGGCCATCTAGTGTGATTACTGTCATTCGGCATCATCAACATCATCAACTTTGTTTCACCCTGATGAAAAAAAAAAAGAAAAAACATGTTTTCTCACTGATCTCTAGAGGTAACCACGCAGATAGTTTTGATGTTCTTAGCCCAGGTTTTTTGATATCTGCCTCTCAGATTTCTGCCACAAAACTAGGGAGGTAAAAGGAGGTCAAATTTCGTATGTGGTGCTCACAAATTAAGAAATATAAGATGCTAATTCTTTTAAATCTACTTTTCGATAAAAAACAAAAAACAAAAAAGAAAATTACTTTCACCACCATTGTGCCATAGTATAGGTATGGAGGATACTGAAGATGTATGTCTGGTCAAACAAAACCAAAAACGATTTGCTACTTGAATCTCTGTTAGAAAGAAACAACCTTTTCACTCGATCATCAAAGAATGTTGTAACTAGAGTCAACAGCGATACTAATGTCTGTTACTTTGCTAAATGTTAACGCCAGCATGCTAACATGCTAACCACGACAATGCTAACATGGGGATGTTTAACAGGTACGATGCTCACCATGTTAGTTTGGTGTGTTAGTATGCTAACATTTGCTTACTAGCACCAAACAAAATTCACTGTCATTAGCTTTACAGGTCATGAGCCAAGTTATTGGAGAAATTGAATTTTGACCTGATGATGGATGTAGATAAAAAGTCAAAGTTATTAAATTTCATTGTGAGAGGGACATGAACATCTGAAACTATCCGTGCAGTAGCTGTTGAGACATTTCACCTGAAACTGCGAACGTCAACCTCATGATAGGGAAAGAAGGAAAACCAGGAGGTTATTATAGTCAGTATGAAATGTCATTGGAGCAACATAGATATATGTACAAAATTTATAACAATACATCTGGTAGTTGTTGGGATATTTCAGGCTGGACCAAAGTGGTGCACCAACAGACTGACGTTGCCATCTCTGTGGCCACTACACTAGAGTGGCTACAAACTGCAAATGTGCATTTAATATTATTCTTAGCAGCAGTAGTTGTAGTGGTAGTAGCAGTAATAGTGATAGTAATAGCAGTATCCATGAAACACAGAAAATGAGAAAATATTGTGACAGCTTGTACACTGTCAACTCTCTGCCAGAGCTTTGCCTCTCAGGGGATTTGGATGCAGTTTTGAAACACTCGTGTCAAACCCCGTATCATGTCAAAGCAAATGCATATTTCAGGCATCAAGGCAGCCACAAAAACAAAACCCCAGGACACAACGCCCAACTAGATCAGTATCAGCTGCTAAGCTGTGGCCTTAGTCTATCAAAGCCAGACAGTGTTACATTATATTGCCTCCCGCTCCCTGTGTGACGCTGATAGCATCAAGTGAAACATCTTGCCCTGCTGAGCTCCAAAGTGTGTGTGCCAACACCAAGGAATGCTAAATGCGCCACAAATGCACTACAAAAAAATATCTCATCTGTAAGCAAAAGTAAGCTGACATTTGTTTTAATTTTTACTTTTATGGAAAATTAGGGGAGGGATTTCCTCCTTTGTTAGAGAGAGGACAGTATAGAGGTGACAGTAAACAAAGAGAAAGGGATGGGTAATAACATGCTGTAAAGGTCCCTGGTCAGACTCAAACTAGGAATGTTGTAATTGCACATCAGCATCTTAAACCACTAGGCAACCAGGACTCAACAAAATGTACTTGAAGTACAAAAGGTCTGCATTTTGGTGAAATAATTCAGCTTTTTCCCACTTGAGTTACACAAGTTCAGACTTTAGATTCAGTTTATCCTGAACTGAGGCGCAGCTTGCCACAGGGAAGAAACAGATGCTTTAAGATTAAAACATCAGTAAGTCTAATTACCTCATCCCATCAATTGTTGTTTCATACTAAATGTTTGTGCGGTTGAGATCCATCTTGGTCAAGCTGCAGTCCATCTTTGTCTCATAGGGTGTATATTAAATATGTATCTTAGTAAAAAAGCTGATGATGCATGATCGGAATGAGGAAGCACTCTGTGCATTACACAGCAACCTTTGCTTAACCACAGTTAATGCCTTTAAGGAATGTGCATTAAAGTTTTTCTATGCTGGATCCTGCTTGTCTGGTTTTAGATTTGACATCTCACTGCAGCAGTCAAGAAAAACATATAAGAAAATAGGCATGTTAAATACCATTCATACACACAGGTAGAGATGCATATGAAGTACAAAACAAACTGAGTGTGATACTGACTTAATCAAAGATTAATTTCACTGCATAAAATTTTATATAAACTGTAATGCAGTGCTACTTAATATATGTTTATAATACCAAATTGCCCTTCAGCATGTCCCTAGAGACAGCCTGGTGATTAAGTTTACCAACTGACAGGTTTCTATATATAATGACTATGATTTTGCCGCAAACTCTGAACAATAACAACTTACAACAGTGGCTGTCATCTGAAGTGCTCGTCAGAGAATTTGAAAGCTAAATAAATAAATAACCAGCGGTGACACTTCCTAAAGCCGAGAAACAGCTTGCAATTTCTTTTGAAAATGTCCTTCAAGTGCTCAGTAACAGATGATTAAAGGCATAATTAGAAAGAAGAGAGATGCTAACATGCCTCACATGGCAAAGATTAAACAAATGCAAACATAAGTTATGTGTGTCCCTGAAAAGAGTTGACACACTCACCTTCCACAGTCTCTCCACCCGGGACAACTTGCGTGTTTTCATTGTGCCGGAGCGGCTGCATATGAGTGTCAATGTTAGGAAGAGAGCGAGGAGTGATGTGGCTGCAGAGAGAGATGGTGAATAATGACCTGGTCATAAAAGAGACACACCTCTGCTCTCTGTAGGAATAATCCCCTGGTCAGCATCTCCGCACTAAGTTCCTCACATTAAGTTGAAGCGAACGCCCTCGTGAGTATGTGGTGTGTGTGTGTGTGTGTGTGTGGATGCTGGCATTGACATTTTCCAACTTGAAAGACTGCCCTGCTTTCTCAAGTAAAGACCACGTCCATCAAGGAGACCCCTAGAATGCCCTCAGAGAACCTGACACCGCTGCCATCACACCAGAGGAGGTCAGCTCAGATCACTGGGGGAGAATGGGACAGAACACGGTGTCTGACGGCCACTGACGGCCGCACTAATCTCTGAAAAACAACCCCACAGGAGAGTGAGAAGGGATGAAGCCAAAGTGATCGGCCCCCTTCACAACAATCAGCACTGAACCACTTACCTGGGCCATTAGCTGCAATCTCGCCGTTCAGCACAGATCAGCATTACACACCGCATGCAGAGCTGGGCCACTTTATGGCGCTTTTTACCCAGGGTTGTTTATCCTGTCTTCCTTCTACTTTTCTCCCAGGAGCAATTTGTCCACAACACCACCTTTCTGGATTGATAAAAGTGCTGCTCATACAGCTACAGGCTGATGCAGGCTTCAATTTCCTCAAGTTTTGGGCCGTCAAATGGACGAAGGCAGTGACCCAGTGAAGCTAATACCTGTAAGGTTTCATTAAGTGCACATACTATCTGTGCCCCTGAGGCTTTGCAGGAATGCTAAATGAAATGTCAGATGTGACAGCTGCTCTATTCTCGCCATGCTGAGTTTCTTTTGCTTGTGAATAATAAATAATGCAGGCAGAAATAAACTGGCTTCTGTAAACGAAAAAATCCCTCAGTCAGCATGAACTGAATGAATTATACTACATTCACAGATGTCAAGCCTATAACTTAAAGCTGCACAAATCAATATTTTTAGATTTACAATAGAAAACATCCTTTGTGTAATGTGAAAGTTGTCTCTCGTAGTGAATAATCACCTGACATTTTAGCATCTTTCAGCTCATTGTTTTGGCTTTACAGCCCACAATTTAGGCTGCTGTTTTGGTTCAATTCCACCGCTCTTATCAAAATTGTTTCTAGCTACAGCAAAATAAAAAAAAATTAAAAAAAAAAAGCTCTAAAACCCACTGTATGCTACTTGGCCAGCAGCAAGTGACAAACAAAATTAGCAGGTAGGAGCAGGTGAACATAGTGGAGCATTTAGCCGCTAAAGGGCCAGATATGTCCCTCAGGAGTTGGTCGAGACATAAACAGAGCTAAAAGGAGGATGAATAATGCACTTAACATTCATCAGATGGGCAGAAATAGGACTCCAAATGTTGCTCCATGTCTGCTGGACATGTAAATAGGCCAGTGGAATTAAAAAAAAAAACTTTTTAAAAAACATTATTTTTACTCAAAAATCAAGCGGTCAAACAAACAATGTCCAGATCTGGATCCTCACCAAAATCGAATCAGCTGTTATTCAGGTTGACACTAATAACGCGAGTATGTTTGTCTCATGCACTCAAACCATATTGTGAGCGCAGCAAGATGCCTTCCTAAACACATCCAGCAATAAAGTCTCTGTATTCCCATGATGCAACAGCCAATCTGGTGAGGGGAGTAACATCAATCATCACGCTTTGGCTTTCCCGTCTTTGGTGATGTGCGATTTGACAGGCTGCCAGCTTCAGAATAGCGAATCACTCAATAGCGCTCCCCGTTCTCTCCACCTCTGCTACATCAAACAATCATTATCTCCCCCATCTCTGTTCTGCTCCATGTGAGCTCCACACTGAACATCATCACAGAAGTCAGCGCTCGACTCCCAGCTCGGGGAAAAGCAATGTTCTTCCCCGCGTTCCCAGAGCTCCGGGTTCATTCAGACTCCTGACTCCTTGGCTTAGAGGAACAGGCAAGAAATATTGACTGGAGATGATGATGTACATACAGCGAAAGCTCCGCCATACCGAAATGCGCCTGACAGAGAAAGCCTTCCACAGTGACAATGACCTACATGTGCCTGCACACAAAGAGGTAAGTCAGCAGATGTACACACTCGCACACACAACACACTACTAATTCAGAGCTGAGATGCGGCAAACAACTTGTTACTCTGTGCAGGAGCCTACTTCTACTGAGCATCATAGCAGAAGTAACAAGCTAGAAACCCACCTTCATGACTGGAGGGTGAAAACTTTTCTCTCCTGTCACCGGTTGCCAGACTACAATGCGCACAAGAGGTCTGGCGAGGTTGCAACATGAAAACCTATCTCATGTGTTATTCATCCGAACACTAAACCAGAGCCTGGAGGCAGAAGAAGGCCCGCTTAGTCGTGGCATCATTTTGAGAGCGAACCAATACCAGCAGAGCTCTGTCACAGCAGACATTCTGGCTTGTCAAACACAGGTGTAACTAACTACATTCATAATGGCTGCGTTTCATTTAGGCGTTAAAGCTCCAGGGCCCTGGTATTATGCATGTTGAGTCAAAGGCATGGATCACCGGCATGCCTTGATGCATCACAGCCCTTGCTAATGTTATTAGTTACATCTGGGCCTTTCATGTAGTGACAAGTCAGATGCCTGATGTGAAAAAGATATCAACATGCGGTATCTACAAGAGCTGCACCACAAGTGTACAACATTTGACTGCGCATGTTGCATATATTTAAAATTATATTCAGTGTATAGTCCTTATTTTACTCTGACTCCTCTGTGGAGCAGTAGCTAAAATTTGTCATTTAAATAATTCCGAGAGCTGTGCTTAAAAGAATAGTTAGACATGTTCAGACATACGTATGTGTATTTGTTTTCTTGCCAAGAGTTAGACGAGAAGATAAATGCAAGTCTCATGTCTGTACAGTTAATATAAAACTACTACCAGCAGCTTGTGTTTTTTTTTTTGTTTTGGTTTTTTGCAGTACCACTATCTGTCTATCTGCATGAGCCAACAGGGCCACGGGTGTTGCTGCAAAGACAACACAATGACAACAGAGCTAACCGGCACATTTTCTTGAATTCAACTCCCACTCCCTCTGCATCAGGACAGAGATCTAACAGGGATCATGAACTTTATTTTTTCTCTGAAGCGATGCTGTTGCAGCAAATGTACAAAAGCTAACTTGTTGCTTCTGTTGTTGCCTCCGTCCAGGATTCACTACGCCGTACTATGACCCCGTTTGACTTTGCAGCGTCGCCTTTCTTTTTCAAATACTGCGTGCATCTTACGTGGTTGTGTGTCTGCGTGCATGTGTCTCCCGCGGGTGTGTCGCTGCTGTATCATGGCAGGGTCGATAAGAGAATCTGCCCGTGTGACACAACAGATTACTGCTGCCTGGTCTCAGCCCAGAAAAAGGCTGTGAGAGGACTCGGGAGAGATGGTAGCTCCACTCTGTTGCTCTAATTCCAGCTGACAGAAATGTCGTAGCAAAAGTTTCCGTCACTTGCTTTAAAGATCTGTCTTCATTATTGATGATTTATTTTCGATTCATTTTCTTCTTTGATTAGAGGAACTAACATCTGTAAGCGTGAAGTGTTGCTGCACAGTAACAGAAGATGAGAGTTTTGGTTTTAGCACATAGAAGTGTAAAGGGGAGGATCCAGTGCCTTGCTCAAAGACACATCAACGAAGGACACTGCGGCTGCTGGCAGCTGAAATGCACCCTGTCGTTTCACTACATTACCTCTGCAACCAATATGATAATTTGATCTTTCCCCCCACTCTTGAATGAAATGTTGCAATTAAGCAACGCCACTGATGATTCTTTTCTTTATCTTTCCTGGTCAGAAAAAGGTCTTCACAGGTCAGAGCAATCCCTCAATGTGGCAGACGTTGCTAGGTGACCGTGTAACCTTTCCAATCCTAATGAGAGGTGACATTATCTTCCTCTTCTTCGACGTGGGTGAGACATTTTTAGCTGTGCCAGTTGGTTGGTTTCAAATTCAAGTTGCTTTCCTACACAGAAGCTGTGTTAATAGTACTGATGCACAGTCTTTCAATAATATGGTATGCTCACACCAACTAAAGCCTGAGTTCACCTATGTGTACTTTACAGTGTAGAGGTGGTGCAATGACTAGAACACCACAGTCTCTAGTGGCAAAACAGACACAGTACATGGGGAATAAAAGGTTTTCCTGCATCTTTGGTATTTAAAACATCAATGAAATGCCACTGAATAAAAACTCTGTAGCTTTAACAAATAGGGGACAGAGAACTAAACCAATGCTTGATTTACCATACATGCTCTTTCCTCCTCTCTTAAAAAGGAGCTGCACTGCTGATAATCAACCACGCAACTACTAAAGCTAATTCTCAAAAGGAAAACACTGAGAACATCGCCTGAAGTTATAAATAAGAAAAAAAAAACACAGATACAAACACCAGGAGAAAAGGAAAAGGGAACAAGCTGGGTTAAAAGACAGTTATATTTAGCTGCACACTCATAAAGTTGTTTAAAAGCAGAAGAAATCTTTAAGATCCACAGTGAAGTTACATCTGTGGAGTGTTGTTGTTGAGCTAGTGAGGATGTGACTGCCATCCTGAAGCAGAAGATCAAAAACAAAGGCTGACAAAAGGGGTGGATTTTTTTTTCTTCTTTTGGCTGCATGAATATTTAATTGGCTAAATTTCGACCACAATGATTACAGTTGCTGTTAAAATGAAAATATATCTGTGAGAAGGAATAAAAGTGCAAATGGAGGCTTAATGACAGCTGATGTCTTTGAATCTTCAGAGCAAATAAAGCTACCACAAGAGACTGAAGCTCGGCATCAGCCATTCAGCAGGATCCGCGTCTCATCATGAGGTAATAAAGACTCTCTGTATTTAAGCACTGACTAATACCACTGTCAGCTTGTGTAATAATACAGTAAATCACCAAGAGGAAGAGGGACAGTCTCGAAGCAAGGCAGCAGAGGCGGAGCGGCCTGCTGATGTGCTGTTGACAGGTCTGTGGAGGTGCATGGGTGGGGGGGGGCTGGGGTAGGGCAGTGTGGCGAGAGGGATGATCGATGGTGTGTCAACAGAGGGTTGAGGTGCTGGGCGGGGGATGGATGACCTGTTGAGAAACCCTTTGGGAACAGAGGAGAAGAAAAAACCCCCCAAAAAAACAGGTCGATAGTGAATAAGTCTGTCAACAGCAACCTCAGAAACAGGAGTGGAAGCTTATATTCATCAGGAGCCAGAGGGGAACAACTGTTATTCAGACTGAAAGGGGGAAATAAACACGTCATGCTCGTTACGGTGGACGTAGTGTGCTGCGTGACACAGCTGACTGAGGACGCCCAGTGTGCAGTGTGAGACCTGCGTCATCTCCAGATGGCAGTCAGAGCCACCAGCAAGCAGCAGCAGCAGCAGCAGTGTGTGTGTGTGTGTGTGTGTGTGTGTGTGTGTGTGTGTGTGTGTGTTCCCAGAGCTTACAGCCTTACCCTCTCCACCTTTGCAACCATGGCAACACTGAGCAAGAGGTCCTGCTGAAGATGCTGTGCTGTCCTGAGGGGAGGAGCTGCACTGGGTGACAGCAGAATTGCCGTGTGGGGCCTTTGCTATATATTACTTTGAATAGTCAGTGACCTTAAACTGAGCTGTATTTTTTCTTTAATTGTCTTTAATCGTCATTTGTTTCAACTTATTTTATGTTTAATGTTATCCAGTTTATCTTCTATCCACCTGTAAATAGGTTTTAATACTTGTTTTTTAATTTGTGTGGAGCATCATTTGCATCTTGCATTTCAGACCAAATGATCAATGAGGTTTTGAGATCAGCTTTATGATCCAGGTCCTTCAACCTGCTGCAGTCTATATGTTTTTATTAACAATGAATCTGACGACTATATGTTATGAGAAAGGGTTAGCTCATAGTAACGAACCCACAGAGAATTATCACTTGACTCTACAGCTCCTCTTAGCTCTATAAAGCGGTTCACCGTCTTTCAGCTGATTGCTTAGGTTTTATGGCCTGCAACTTTACTGTTATGGTTCAGTCTCGCAGCTCTCGTCATGCAACCTGCCCAGAACCATTAGCATACACACAGTTAGCAACTTGCTGGTGAAAACAGTGGGGTATATCAAATAGCTAAAGAACCAGATATTTCCCTCAGGAGTCGGTGAAGACTAAAACAGAGCTAAAAGGAGAGTGAATATTAGACTCATGTGCATCATATGAACACAAATACAACTCAAAATAAATTGTGATGTTCTACTCTGTACCTGCTGGATGTGTAAATATGCATCTGTTCGGGGCGTCGTGTAGCGTAGTGGTCTAAGCAGGCGCCCCATGTGTAGAGGCTACAGTCCTCGCTGCAGTTGGCCCCGGTTCGAATCCCGCATCGGACGGCCTTTCGCTGCATGTCATTCCCCCTCTCTGCCTCCCTGTTTCCTGTCTCTCTCCACTATACTATCAAATAAAGGCATAAAAAAGCCCAAAAAATATGCATCTGTTCGCTAACAACATCAACATATCAATGTAAAGTGATGGTATGCTAATGTCGTGTTCGCAGCTTAGTTTCACTGCTGTGTGTGTTTTTGTAACTAAAGAGGTTTGTTTTGAACACAGATCATGTCAAATTTACCATCCACTGTATATACTATGTTCTACAACTGTGTCAGTATAATAAGTTGTTACAAGAGTAACTGCCAGATGAAACAACAGGTAAAATGTGACCACAAGACCTTTACGTTACGACTACCTTGAACTGCTACGCCTGTGGTTTGAAACTTACTAGGGACATTTGTTGTACGTCACTGCCCATCTGTCTTTCCCCTCATTTCCTGTGATCGCTCAACTGCTAACCAAGCCACAAAAAACAGAAACAGTATCTTAAAATGCACATTCTGGCTTTTGGCCCCGCCTGTGTTATAAGAGGAGGGTAATCTCGGGGCAAATAGTCATTTTGATGATGATTGCAGCAGGTAATAAAATCAGTAGCCGCCTTCAGTAAGCAGTCATCACCTGAAGCACACAATTAGTGTGGCCACAGAGATAATGAGAGCAGCCTATATCATCTCGCTGCTCTCTTTCTTTTATCTGGCTGTTCTTGTTGAGATCCATCTGGCTGATTTATACAAGCACCGGACCTTACAGACAAAGGCTGGAGCACAGAGCTAAACTAAGACTTGGGAACCGAGCCAAACTGTCTAACTCAGATCTGGAGTATCTCTAAGTAGAAGGCACAGTTAAGTGCGTATGAGCACAGACAGTGCGTGTGTGTATGTGTGTGTCAGCCCTGGGCAGAAGTATAACCAATGTGAATTAAATTTTACACTGAAGTCACGCAGTCTGGGTGATTTATGATTTACTTCTTTTGAACTCCAATTCCCCGAGATCCAAACCAGGATAACAAAATTATGCAGACAGGGAATTTACCTTTGATGAAGTACAGTTTTACCAACATGAAACTTAAGTTAATTAAACGATGACAACCATGCTGGTATAATAATGCTTTAAAGGCTGGAAATGCATCGTAAAAATGCAATGGTTACACTACAAAAACAATCCAGTAATCTCTAAAAAGAAATCATAGAGCTCATAGCTCTTTGTGTTCGTCCCCAGAGATGAAGCTTGTGTAACCTCACTGTTTCAAAACCACTTCTTTGCCACTGGCATCCTCAGGGAGAATATCGCACTCTCTCTATGTTACAAGGACACTGGTGTATAGGGTTTGGAAATTTTTATGCAGGAGCAGCCATTCAACAGTAAAATTACAACACTTTTCCATCGCACTTTTAATCAAATCTGTGGCCTAGGAGCAGAAAAAAAAGACTACTACATTAAAGAGCAGCATGCATGTTTCAGATTAAGGGAGCCCAGTGGGAAATGAGCTTATCTGTACTGTCTGGTGCTTATAGTTACATATGAATTCACAGTTGCCCTCACATGCATCATAATAAGCAAGCAGCAGCTGTTAGTTACATTGATTAAAAATGTTATGTTTGCTTCTAATATATACTAAATGTCTGTGATGATAAATGACATAAAAACCAATATAACAGAATCAAATATAAACGTATCTACTGATATGAGTCAGTAGCTGAAATCAGTGATTAAAAGTAAAGAAGGTGTTAAAAGCTTTGAGATGTAGCTTGAGGGAGGAATCTGTGATCTGCCTTAATTAGCTATAATCAGTAAAATGTTAAACTCATTAAAAAAAAACTGACAAGTTCATAAATCCCATAACTCAAAAAATACAGTCTCCCTTAGCAGATGTTTGTTTAGATCACCAAATCCTAAAAATATAACTCCACAATGGAGGATAATGAGGAATTTTACTTTGACATGAGGGAAGTTTGACTGAAAAGCAGTAATGGATTTTTTTTAATCATTATTTTCTGTATTGTTCTCTTCCGTTGGAAATATCAGACAAAGACTATTTTTGCCGGATGGTTAAAATGAATGACAGACATTGCCTCTTTTGAATCTCTCATTGTATAAGGAATAATAATTTTATAGGGAATTAATTGAAATACGGAAGGAAGGAGGTAATATTCCTGCTGCTTTACTGTAAATAGTGCTGCTCCATTTCTTGTACTTATATCACATTACATTTCTTTTTTTTATGTTTATTGGTCTGTATTCATTTATTGATACTAGCTGCTTTGTACACAGATTTGATCTTTTATGATTTACTGTAAGATGTTGTCTGGTGTTGCATCACAGTCTGTTGGAAAAGTTGCTAAAAAAAAATTACAAAAAGATTGAATCAAACTATTTCAGTGGCAAGTTGGCAGATATTCACGAGCGAGCGTTGAGCTGCAATGTTCAAAGAAAAACTGCATGAATCAATACGTGTCACTCGACAGACAATGTGTTGACTATGACTCCCGCAGACGCATGTGTCATCTTTCATTACTCCAACATTTAAACACAAAGAGAAGTGTTTACATTTTCCCTGCTGTGATCCGTCTACACGGGAAAGGTCAATACAGGAGGGATCATGAAGGTGTCGCTGGGTGCCATTCTGAAGGTAAAATCTCACCGTAATTCACATTTACATGAAACAGCAATGAATTTAGAAAATCCAGGATTCTATTTGCAGTAAAGTGCGGAGAGGAGGAGAAAGGACTACTGCTGATATCTCCCTCTGTGACTCAAACCCTACCACACAATACTGATGCTTACACACAGAGCACAGCAACAATTAATCAATCCTACAACACACTCACCTCTCCCACAAACAAAGATGCAGTGCCTGCATTTTGTGAGCTCAGAAAAATGCCGCAGTAAACAAATTAAACAGTTGTTTATAAAAACTGTTTTACAAAAGCATTCTTTCTATTTTTTTCCCCAGTTTTGAGCAAAACGCTGCCTCGAACAGCTCAACCTGCACCTGGAACTGCGGGATTATAGAAACATACTGAAGGACTGTGCAGCTAAACATCTGGATAAATGAAAATAAGCACATGACATTTCCAAGTCATTTTTTTTACCCTTCACCTCTGCAAAATAAAAGGAAACAACAATAGCTCATTCAAACTTTTACTGGAGGAGGGAGGGGTTGGAAATAGCACTCCTTGAAATGGACTGGCCCTTCTCCTGAGGCAAAAGGCAATTTCATGCTTCAGCACGACTCAGGGGGACATCGGGACGAAAGGTGACCTCAAGGTTAACAGTGAAAAGCTAACAAATATGTTGGAAATCCGGCAGCAGCTGGTCACACTCTAAAAATGCAATCCCAAGGTTTAACTGTCATGATTTCAAAATCTTTCCTCATAACATAAGAAGCTTGATGTTGGGAGGGTTAGGGTTGTTGTTGACAGCAGTGTCAGCGCTCAGGCTGATGCCAACCTTATCACTTGATTTTCAATGTGGCAGATATCAATAATTCAGAGGATGATCGCACTGTTGGCAGCCATTTGAAGATGAAAGGCCAGTGAAGTGTACTGGTGTTTGCTGGAGGTTTGAACTGGTGTCATCTGCAACAAGCAACACACGTGTTAACAAGTCACTTCCCCAGGCCCGGGTGGAGGCACAGAGAGGATACAAGTGTTCAGGCAATAAGAATATAAATCTGCTGCTGGCTGATCTAAAGTATTCAATTTCAAGCATAAATTACATTTGTGCCTCATGCAGAATGAGAAAAATTACAACAGCAATGATGTACAGAAGTAATCCGGACAAAAGACGAACACAATCCAGCAGGGCCAAGTGGAAACGCCCAGTCTGCTGATTGTTGCTTGATTCTAACACCAAAAAAAGAAAAAAGACACCAGACCCCCAGAAATAACAAGACAAAGGCTTCTGGAGTTGGTGTTTGGTCTTGAGGATGTTAGCACTCATCCAAGAGGCCTAATCTGCCACACAGGCTTCTTCCCCCCCGTTTCAACAACGTTTTTGATTTTTTCTGGCTCCGGTACAGTCGCGGCCACGATAGTGACCAGCATCAAACCCAAATCAATGCTACACAAGATCACTTTTCGAACCTCTGAGTGATTTTACCACAGTGTGTGTGTGTGTGTGTGTGTGTGTGTGTGTGTGTGTGTGACCAAAACACCCTGCTCTTTGCAATTTCAGCACCACAGACAGCGCCAGAGCGAAAGCAACAGTCTCCCTGCAGACAGACACACAAAAACTCCAGAGAATCACGTCAGGCGGTGATGAGCTTCACATCATCAGCTCTGAAAAAAATCTGATGATATTTACCAGTTTTGGTTTCATGTTGGACAAAACGCACAGACAGCGACCACGCCAGGCCCCTCTTTTTTTTGTATATAGACACATTGTCAGAAAAAAAACCCCCAAAAAAGCAAAACAGTGAAATGGAACCAAACACAACATCAATTCAAGCAAACATGCAGCTGCCACAGAATAAAAATCAGCCTTTTAAAACTTTCTTGGACACCCTGTAAAACCCTGATTGACCCCTGATTGACTATAATGGCCTGTGCACGTGCATGTTTGTCTGAGAGTGTGTGGAGTACCTTTCAAAGGGAATTATCTAAACTATACATCTGGAGATTTTTCATGGGGGTTGGGTGGGTGGGTGGAGGGTGTTATGTTGGCAAGTAAAGCATAAGTGTCTTACATCCTCATCCTCCCGCAAGCATTTTTTGCGGTACTGGACGTGGGGTCTGCCATCGACGAGTTGCTGAGTGGTCTTCGCTGCGTTTTCCTCGTCTGCAACCTGTCCACCGAGGAGATGGCTGGCCTCAGGTGGGTGCGGGAAGGAATTGGTCGTATTGATCTTCCCAGTGAATCTCTGATACAGCGAAGCCATAATATAGGTCCAGTCCAGGTAAAACAACTTACAGCATGTCAGAGCCACAAATGGATCTCGCCTGTTTCGTTTTTTTTTTTTTTTTTTTTTTTGTCAGATCTATTGGTTTTCTGTGCGCTTCGAGCAGAACCGATGGCAGGCAGCCAGTTTTCACCTCCGGGATGGAGCAAAAAAAAAAAAAAAAAAAAAAAAAAAGATAAGATACTTAGTAAATAAACCTCTATAGATAGTGGATGAGACACAGCCTGAAGTGATAGACCGATATAACGCTGAATCCTTCTCGCCGATGTCCTTTTAGCTTTGTCCAGGCGCGCAGCAGACTGGTGGGCTGTAGGTGTCAATAGTTGCTCTCTTCTGTATTCACAACACGTTGTCTGCCCTCTTCAGTTTCCTGATGCCGCCTCACAGCGAGATAGCAGGCGGATGCGCCGAGTTTCCGATCAAGATATTCGATTCCCCCACCAGACTCCCTCCCGCAGTGATTGTCCACAAAACAAAAGAGCGAGAGATAATGTGTCCACACTTTCGGCTCTGCGTGTTGTTTTGTTTTTTTTGTTGTTTTTAAAAAAAAAAAATCCTCCTCGAGCACAGAGAGTGTGGAAGACGCAGGGAGCCCGGTGGTGTACTCTCCGCAGACGCGCGCTGCATGAGAAGTGACCAGCACTGAGAGCAGCTTTACTGTAGCGCTTACTGTCATGCAGCACCTCTCTCTGTGCCTGTGTGTGCGTGCGTGTGTGTGTGTGTGTGTGTGTGTGTGTGTGTGTGTGTGCGTGTGCGTGCCGCTTTACGCACAAACATGAGCCATCGCTGCGAGGCTTTCACCTGGATTTACCTTCATCTAGAACCTCTGGACTGACAAATCGCACTCGTTTATGATTTGATGAACGGGGTCATACATTTTTCTCCCAAATGGTTGCACACGGTCCCAGGACGGATCTCGAGTGCCTCTCCGTGGCGCACTGCATTAGGGCAGGCTGACCACACACCACCTCCAGAGGAAGTCTGCTCCGCTTGTAAAACAACAAATATTCTTATGTTTTTGCTCTTGTTGCTCAAAAAAAAAAAAAAAAATCCAGCTCCCACAAATCGAGCGGATGGTGTGAAGCTTAAGTGAAGATCAATAATTCTATAGATTGTTCCCATTTTTCTAAAACATCCAGAAATTGCACTGTCAAATATTTTTCTCCTACAACAGGATTAAAGAAAAGGGAATTTATTGTGTTTATTCCAACTGACATAACACCCCCCCCACCCTCAGCATTTTCAAGTCTCAATACTTTTCTTTAAATCCCATTTTAGAGAAATAATCCAAACCATCACAGTGTCTGTTCCTCCCCTTAATTTATGCAGTTTCCCTCCTTCTATCATACATTATCAGTCAGTTCACACTCAAAAGTGGTATTCAGCTCATACACTACCCACTGCAAGTGATTTCAAGCTTGAAATGCTCATAGAGGCCACAGCAACGCTGCTCTCTTGTAAATGCAGAATATTGGTTTATATGTGGTGGTGGTGGGGGGGGTCTTGAGTCAAAGTGCCATCCCTGTCATGAATGCCACAGGCGAACACCCCTCAGCCTCCCACCGTGACAGCTCAAACTATCACTCCGAGCTGTATTTCTGGGAAATAGGTCATCTTCACAGGGGTAGTACAACTTCAAAGCAGTACTAAAGCACAGCTCAATACAGCCCCCCATTTGGTGAAATCAAGTTTCGTAAAGGTTTGCAGAGTAAGTGTAATTAAGGCACACTGACTACAACAGTGGAAATGGAAATATTCTGTATTCAACTCTGAACAAAGAGTAAGTTTCAATTAAATTTTCTTCCAAATGGTGAGTCATCTCAAACTCTGAAAGAGCCGCCGGAGGCTCATTGATTCATGGCCTGAATTATGAATGTAACCTTTATAATAGGATATGTATTTGGAATACAGAGTATCGATTTCAAAGGTTTGGTCATTTATTCAAAAACAAGGACATAGGACATCACCGCCTTTGCCTAATTAAAGTTAATCCCCATCCTTCTCTTGCTTTTCGTTTTAAAATCAATTTTCCTTTGACTGTGAGTACGATTCATAAATTAATTCAATCACAACTTGGTTTGATGCTATTGCGTGCGCGTTAATTGGAGTTTCAGCAGAGATTTATGTTGGGGAGCTGAACATCTGGGCTTCCAGCGGCCTCCTCTTCCACAGTGGCTCACTTCGGTCCCTGTCATCATTTGTTTCCCTAGTTCATAAATGCCTTTCCTGGGTCTGCGCACCCGTGGGGAAATAGGTCCGAGTCACTTGACATCCATCTCAGCCTCTCTGATAGATGTTTTCTAATCTCCCTCACCTTGTTGGGGAGCTATTGTGAACTGCCTGGCTGCTTTAACACTCCCCCCAGGACCATGCCGGGGAGCCTGGGCTCAGCTTGACTCCCCATATCGCTTCCAAGCAGATACAGCAGCTGACTGGAGCTATGCCTTTCCCCCGCTCTCGCAAACATCATTGCAGTCAAGCCCTGCATTATAGGTGGTACAAATTTGGAGCGGCGTGTAATAACAGCCATAATGGTGATGATAGTTGGAGCATACATAATACCTCTGCGGGTAGCTGATGGAGCTGCTGGAGCCAGTACAAGTTAAAACTTACTTCAGCTGTGATATGGGACATGACAGCTGAATTTTAATCCGACTGACATGATGGCCATTAGGCTCTGCTATGCAATGAAATCCCGCGGGTGAGTTTACTTTTGATTTCCGTGAGGGGTTTATGCACAAAAGTTACTGGAAAATTTACAACCTGAAAATGCACGGTTGTTATTTTTATTATACAAGGACCAGAGGGAAGCCATTTACTTTTCCCTCGTTGCGGAAATGAAATAATGCCAAAATACTAGTGATCACGTGCTCCATGGAGAGCTGGAGTACTCTGAGGCAGCCTGCAGGTAAAATCCCACCTCTGCGTAAAAAATACAGCAACTTTATACCAGTTTTGTTCACAGAAAAGACTCAACTGGAACCAAAAAAGTTGTCATCCAACATGGAAAAGAAAGTGGTATTGTAACAAATAAAGCTTTTTGTAATGTTTTCTGCTTGAACAGTTACTATCACACCTTGTGAAAACTGTATATTCAATCCATTTATAGTATTTTCTTCTTTAAGAATATGTGAAACTGAGGCATGATTGGGGTGAATAGCTTGTGGTGCAGTTCAGTGTCACACCACAGCTGCACTTGTGCATGATTCATAATATCATATATATTGTAATTCAATTTAAATGCACACATTAATGCATTTGCATTAACTGAAATGTCATTGCAAGCCAACTTGTTTCCATCAGCATGCTACACACCACAACAAAATTAATTGGATGGAAGAGTAAACAGATCAATCAATGTGTAGTGGGAGCGTAGTAATATCTAATTTCCTCCAAACATCACTCAGCTGAACAAGGTAATGACTGCGCCTCTCTACATACATGTAACAGAATGGATTTAGTTACAGCCCACCATAATCGCATTTTTGCACAATTTTCCATTTGGTATTAGCCGGACATTAATGATTTCCCTTGATGCTGAGCATAGCCAACCATGGCAACAAGTTTCTTTATCATCCTGCTGCCTGTGTCGGATTACATGCTCGGCTTTACTGCGGACGTGAAACATGTATAATATCTTAAGGCTGTCCTCAAGTCATCCATTACTGAGCTGTAAGTATTTTGCTCTCATATTGAATAACAATAATCACAAGTCCATTTAAAATTAATCTTGTGCGTTGAATTTGTCTAATTATCAGAACTAGTCTTCAAGCAGGAATTACACATCATCATAATACTTCTATATCAGAGGTTTTCAAAGTGTGATGCGCGCCTACTCAAGGGGGAAGAGACGTGAGACAAAGATACTGCATGAGGTGAAAGAAACAGATGCATGCTATGTTCTAAAAACAAAGGGATTTTAGTTATCTTAGTTTGTCCCATTGATTTGTCTCACTTACAAACATGATCAACCCCAGCAGCAGTCGCTGTGACGCACATAATTCATGGAGGCAGTTAGGCTACTTTACATCCAGTTGTGCTCGTCTGCCGCACTTAGCGTCCAAAATCTCACTTCTCCTCCAAGGCATAACTCAGTCAAATCTGAACACTCAGACATGATTTCAGATGTGGTGTCATCTCCGATGTCCACTGAGCGAAGAAATGATAGAAAAAAGATGCTCTACTACAGAACTTGCCTGAGAATCCTGAGAAATATTTAGTTGATAGTTGTATGTACATCCCGGGGAAAGTGCTACAAGCTAATCCAGTTGAACGGTGCCAATTCACCTAAGTGCAAAAATACATGTAGGCTAAAAAATGTGGCTGAAATTGTGACCCACATCTGACTAACTGGTGATATTATACTGTAGACTACTTCCTGTTTACATCCGCCTAAAATTATAACTTTAGATAGATAGATAGATAAGATAGATAGATAGATAGATAGATAGATAGATAGATAGATAGATAGATATCTGTATTTTTATGAAAACCCTTCCATAAATTCACATAAATGTTAATAAAATAAAACGGTATGCTTTCCATGACTGAAACTAGTTGAGCATGTTTCCTATTGGAACTGGCATATTATCTTCTACAGAAAATGAGTGCTGAATCTTCCAGTAAATTACAGATGAAGGGAAGCCATGTAGTGAGCAGTAATTGAAATGGCAGCAGATAAGTCACTGAGGAAATGGAGTTTAATGTCAGCTGATGTGGTAGAATAGACTGTGGCTACGTTTGAGGGGAGCAGCAGAATACAATTGTGGATTGTGGTTGCAGCAGATGACGAGGAAGAGGAGGAAGAGGAAGAAGGAAGGAGGGAGAGAGGCAGTGGAGACGCCAAACAAAAAAAAATGTACTGTCGCATGTGTGTTTCCGTGTGGAAATGGAAAGTGCGTGGGGCAAAAAAAGAGCTGAGAAGAGGATGTGATGAATGAAATAAAAGCTTATCACATGAAAAGTAATTTAAACCACTCTGCCTCTCCTGCTGTTTTTTTTTTTTTTTCCAGTGATTGCTTGCATGGTTTTTCTGTTGCCTCAAAATGTACTGTAACATCCCCTTAGCCATTAATATTCCTTACGGCTCTACATTCATCACTCACATGCATTCTTGTGATCTCAAGTGCAGATTTGACCCTCTCGGGCACGGAGAAATTATTACCTTGCACATGTAAGTGTTTCTCTGCTGGAGATGGATTTAGCCATTCCTTTATCTAATAACAACAAGAAATAAAAATAAAAAGATTGTGTCTGGTTTTACATTTTATATCACTTTAATACCTTGAGAACAACAAAAGTTATCCTAAACTTCTATTCAATTCAATTCATCAATCGCCCCTCACAGTCCATTTGCATGTAAGCATGAGAACAGCATAAAGTCAGCATTTAGTCAAAGCTGAGCAATTAGCCGACTTCAAAGCCATTAAATGGATTTTCACATGAACAAAGAGTGAACAAAGTGTTTAAATTCAGAACATGCCAGCGAGGAACACAAATCATTCATTTAAAAAAAACATCCAAATCTCTCACACAACAATGCATATGTACTTCTATCCAACTTTCCCCCACGATGGCCAGTTCTCACTGAAGTCATTAGATGGCAACACATCACAAAGAATTACAATGAGGCACTAAGCATTCTCCACAGCATATGTTACCAACCATTCATTGGAAGTCAGCGCTTGAAAGAAAATTAAACGGGCGAGGCGTTTGTCCATCAAGATCCTCAGAGGGGACATCAGGACCTGCCGCTCCCTTCCTGCCTGTCCAGCTGCTATCAGAAACAGCCAGCAGCCTTTTCTGTCAGGAGCAGGAGATTCACCCATAAACACAGACATCCCCCTACAGCGTGCCGTGCATGCTAAAAAGGGCCCCTTACCCTTCTGGAAGGAGTGCTGGTGTCTATCTTCAGCTGGGTGGCTATGAGTACAGACATGTTGAAAAGTGCCACTTGCCTTTCCCCCCCTTCGCTGTGCTCACACCTTTGTGCCGTGAAGTTGGGGCTGCTGGAGGTGTCTGAGAAGTTCTCCCCCCACCCTCCCCCTCTTCTCCCTCCTCCTCTCCTCTCCCTCCCTCCCTCCCCTTACAGCTAAGGGAGAGGATGAACTGGGGGTCCAGGAGCCCGACCAGAACGCCTCCCTCTCTCTTCTCCAGGGTGAATCAATCACACAGACACTGGCATCGCCTCCACGGGGGGCAACTGGGTGGGATGGGAGTGCGGGAGTGTGTGTGTGTGTGTGTTGGGTGTGGGGGGGGGCATCTCCTCCGCTCAGGCTGCTCCAACCGCTCCTTATCCCTCCCTCCCTGGCTCGCTCACTTACTCCTTCTCTCACACACACGTAAACTCTCTCAATAAGACTTTTCTCAGCAAAGGTGAAGAGTCCAATAGTGTAAGTAAATTAGACACGCGTGCGCACATACACACACACGCATACACACATACTGTATATATAAACAACAAATACAAAATGCTACTCGGCACATCAGTACCAATACTGCCTGTTAGGCATTTTTTCCTTCAGTATGTGTGTTTGTGTGTGTGTGTGTGTGTGTGTGTGTGTGTGTGGGTGGGTGCGTGTGTTTTCCCAATCTGAGTGTGTACACATATTACAGAGAAATGGATCAATTCAAGTCGACTTTGCAGCTGGGTTGTGATTAAGCACAAGTAATATTTATGCTGCCTGTCCTCCACATCATAAAATATAACCCCCCTGCTACACACACGCACGCCCATCAAGCCATGCTAACAGGACAGAAGCCTGGCACGGGCAACAGTGCTGCTTTATTTATGTATAGTTTGTGCCTTGTGTATTGAACCCCGGGCTGAAACTGAGTAACCAGTTTGTTTAACCAACCCACAGCATGGAGTCATGAGAAAGAGAAATGAAATGGCCTTTTTTTTTTTTTTTTCATAAAACTAGGAGTAGTGATATTTTTCCTCCGGTAATCTCATCTGCTCAACTGGATACAACACAAGCCGGAGGAAAGAAGCACCGCACCTTGAGAAGACCTGCACAGACAGCACGAACAGCAAAACATTCATAACTCATTCATTAAAAATGGTTCGCGGAGAGCTCCAAGAGCAGTGAATCACAAGCCGAGCCACAGTCAATCCTCGGTCAGTTATGGACTCAGGGGCTGAATCATGGCTTGTATTGATGCTGCTGTCCAGCTTTTGGCTTGTGTGTGAAATCAAGATGCTCAGGCAGTGCGAGCATGGAAGACATATGTGGTGCAAGGTCATCAAGGCGCTATCATATTGCAGAACAGCGCCTCACATTTTACACTTCACCGATATGGAAGTTGGGATTTAATTTAACATTCATGAGCAAAATGTGCACTATTTCAATATGACCTTGCCAATTATTCATGGGGAAAGTGAATAAAGTAAAGTTAGGATGCCTATTATTTCATGGACAGCGGTATGTTTTATACCCTGTGGAAGGAACTGGTTTGAGGTTTCACAGTGCTTCATAAATACTTATATTTAAAGTCAGCTGAATTTCTTTTCAACTGTGACTCATGGACCCGTTTAAAGTAAGTCTTTCCCCCCTGCAGCTGCAGCAGTTTATTACTAATGGCTGCCAGGCTTCAGCTCATATTTTACATGTTTGATTTGCACGCAGACAACAAACCCATGGTGACAGCAAGAGTTGATAAAGAGCTACACTTTGTTAAAAGGCAGACAGTAAAGTCGCAGAACATGAGATGATAAAAAATAAAAAATCTAATTAATAAATACAAGAACAAAAGAGGACAGCTGCATATACAGGGTTTTACTGTGTTAATCGGGCCAACATGTGAAGCCATACTCTACAGTGGGGTTAGAGATAAGTATATTTCATATTTGCATGCACACCACAGGAGATAAGGTTTCATCTGAGAGAATAATTGCTTTGGCGACTGTACCAGGGAATAATAAAGTCTTTTGAGTTAATGCAATACATGCTGGTTGTAGTTATAGCCACTGCTGTTAACAAGCCGATTTTGTGCCATGACATTTCCCCAGGGTCCGTTAAACAGGCCCCTGATTGGTCATCTTCCACATTCATTTTTGTCACATTAACAGCCATGACATACACTCCTGTGATCATGGACATTGCTGGCTCACAGTAAGTCACGATAATTGCAATTAGTGTAAAAGGTCAGCGCTGTTATTGCTGTAGAGCAAAGAGGTGATGCAGTGTTTTATCATACTGACAGAAGATTAACAATGCGCGGCTAGAATTTCCTTACTTATTTACTTTCCTGTAGAGCACCGTTTACATCCATTTACTAATATCCTCCATTTGTCACCTCCTGCTGATTTGGCAGAACGTGAGCCGCCATTAAAGCATTTCAAGGGCTGTTGTCAAAACAAAATCATTAATTAAGTCTATGATCGATGGCACAGACAAAGTGAGGGAGACGTATTGGTTAATACCACAACTTAAATATCCCAATGATTGTGTGCATTTTGTTCTTTCCAAATCAGACACATCAGCATTTTCAAGGTAAACGCCTAAAGCATATATGGTTCTCTAGATCCAAAGAGAAAGCTGGATTTATTATTCAATACGGTGGGGATAATTAAAGCATCAGTTCAGGTTCTGGCTTATCTAAGAGCGCCTGCCTAACCAGTGTCTCTACCTGCTGAATTAAATTGATCAATCATAAACTGATCAATAAATAAGGCTGTTAAATCCCAGACAACTCTATGTGGTTTGCAAAGGGCAAATAATCCCAGATAGTGTGTTTCCTATTGCTTTTTTTCTGTGAGACGCACATTGCAGGAAAGATTAGGCTTGACAACCTCATAAAACAGAGGTCTAAACCCAAATGGACACATTCACAGGATTTATGTGACGATGTGCATGAGAGTATATGTGAAGACGTGCATTAGTATTTCTTTGTGTGTGCTTCTGTGCAGTTTGAGCGTGTAATCTAAACACAGTTCACAACCTTGTCCCATGATGGCATCAAACCTTTATGTCCTCAGCCCACCCCAGCTCTGATCTTGACCTTCAGCCAGATGACACTACCTGTCCCCGGCAAAGTGACTCAAAGGGCCCCAACATTCCTCCTCCAGCACCCCTCCCTGTGGATCCCATAGATGCATACCGCTGTACTTGGTATGCTTCTCAGAACAGCTCCTCTTTGAGCTCAGGGAAGGGCAGTGGTGCAAGGATATGAATAGAGAACACAACGCTGTTTGTCAGAATAGGAATGAGTCCAGGAATACGTGCATATCGGGCGACTATGTGTCTTTATCAGCGAGATGCAAGCGGGGTTTACAACAGACAGAGCTCTATCAGGTCATCTGTTACAGGTGACAGGTACAGATGAACCCTGCACCCCAGGGAGCAATGCAAGAGCATGATTGGGCCCAGGATGAAGAGCTTTAGGTGCTCAAGGGTGGCCAGGAGCTGCAAAACCTGTGCAGCTTTCATAAACATGGTTCTCATCTACAGCAAACCTTCCCCGGAGAGCCAAACCTCAGCACAGCAGTTAGCGGTGACAAACGACTGCTGTTGAATGGTGTTGTCCCTGGCTGCCGGGCGTCTCCGGTTGTTTCTCTGTCTCCGAATTTCATTTCGTTGAACAATGTGCTATTGTTCGCCACTGCATTATCACTCTCAATACGGTCATTGGATAAAATAAACAGATGGTATCAAAATGTGAACGGAGTATCATGCGTGTGTGCAGATCAGGAAAATGAAAGTCATTTTGTAACAGCTAATAGTGGCTGTGGGCAGCAATACAAACATTTTAAGCAGGCGATTCAAAGTGCAATGGTTCAGTGCAGAAATACAGAGGGCTCACTAGATGAATACAGAATGCTTTTGAAAGGCATTTCATCCGTACATATTCCTGCTGCATACAAATTGTTACCGTGAAAGTTTGCCTATGTGATTCTACTCCGGGGAACCTTAACATTCAGCTCCTGCTCAAGGTACCACTAAATCCTTGACACACACTCTCATGCAGCTCCGATACAGATTCACTCCAAACTAACCTGATCAAACAGATTCAAGCTATCATCATGTTCTCCACCAAAAAAAAACAAAAAAAAACTAAACTTAAATACTTAATAAACGCAATACAACATGACCGTACAAATAAATCTATAAAACATTTTACAAACTCTTGTGTGCCTCAACATTTGAAACAGTACGGCAACCTGAATGTTTTTTTTTGCAGAGACTGAAACATTGCCATTCGTATCTTGGAAACAGAGAGCACTGTCAGCTGACTGACTGACTGCCGCTCAGTCTCTCAGTAAATGCAAATGATGGAAGTCTAGACTCTGGAGAAAGGTACTGGCCTCGAAAACATCAGGCATCAGGCAACACCAGAAGCAGCCAGCACAACAGATGAAACAAGACACCGTGAGGCAAAATATGAAGCGTATTTTCAGCTCGATGGCAGCTGAAGTACAAATGAATGGCAATGATTCAATCAAGGCCAGGTCTCAATATGATTAAATGATGCTGCGTAACCTTTCGATCTGATTTTAATGCATTTCAAATTGTGGCTCTAAGATGCACTTTGAAATCTGGTTGTTAATCGGATTCTGTGGCATTACAACAGCAGTGTGTGTGTGTGTGATGTCCTAAAACACTACAAGATACTAGAATCTGCTGATGCAAAAGGTTCATGTGACAGCCTAGTTTCCACAAAGCATTTTTGGCTATTTTGGATTTGTGTATCCTCTTGGGTAACGTTTCATCATGGAAGATGCCAGGGACATAATCGCCACAGAAAACATCAAAAACACTTGACTGCAACTTAAAAACTGACAACAAACACTGCAAAAAGCTTAAAGTGACGATGTTATAAATAACTTAATTTAAAATCCAAAGGAGACAATTCGGGACATTCAAATGGTTCAAAATTAAGCCATAGAAATATTTTGCATATTAGCACATGTTGCATGATAAAAGCCACTAATCACAATATTATAGTAAGAACAATTTACTTTTGTGTTCTGCTAAGGTCAATTCCCACCAACCGCAACATCGTATCTCTTATATAAATTGCAAAAACTTTTAACTTACTGAAAGGGTACGATTAAAAGTGATGTAATAACATAAAAGAATTGATGGGATTAAAAGCTTGAAACTAAGTGACTGATGACCTGAGATTTTGACACAGCAGGTTTTTTTCGTGGTTGTGACTATAATGCTGATGATTGCTGCAATTACTCAATACATCTCTCAATGAAAAAAAAACTAAGGGGAGAAAAAAAGGGGAGCAAGAAGAAAAGAAGAAGAAGAAAACTATGATTCAGTGCTCTCTCATTCTAAGGGCAGGATCATAACAACCACATCAGATGTAATGAGTTTTAGTGAAGACACGTCTGCATTTCCTTCAAATTTGTTCTGCCCCCAGAAAAGGGGAGGAAGCTCGGATATCCACAGCCTGGCTTAATGATTTCTTTTCTATGCAAATTGACCACAGATTATGATAGAATTTAATAGGCTGTGCCTGGGAGTCCATAAAGAGTCAAAAATTTGGTCACAGAAACTTAAGACTTCATGACTTTAGGGTGCAAGCTTTTATAATACTCATCCATACAGTATACGGTGTCAGCGGAAATGTGTCACATACAGCGGGAGGGCTTCTCTTTTCAGTGGTGAAAATTTGTTTGAAAGGAACTGACTAGAGGCTTGTAAAGCCTGTAAAGCAATAAGAAAAAAAATCTGTCAAGATGCCGACAAATTGGAAAAGCTTGGCAAGGAAATCTGATCTTGAGTGAATATGTGACTTTGTGCTTCCAGCAGAGGGCAAACTAACTCCAGCATGAGTTGACCTGAACACATCGAATATCAGTCAGTCAAGGAGTCAGTCTAATCTATGGCAATCCAGCAGCCCTGACAAATGAGTCAATGCTCACAAAAAGCAGACTGAACACTGAATTACACACTATTATAACACAGTATGCAGAAATTACATTATATTACAATTACATTACATTAATACACTGACTCATTGTATGTGGACTGATATACATCAGTGACGTCTTAGAAAAATTAGTCTAAAGCTTAAAAGACTATATATCTTCAAACAAAATGATGTCTGGTTTGTGGCGCTTTAAGTCTGACTCACCTTTTAGAAACATCTAAAAATAGCCTGTGATTAGAAAACATTTTTTGGGATGACATGCCCCCTAGAGGCAGACAGATTTGTCACAATCTAAATATTTCACAGCTCCTCCACAGAGTCACACATGGGGAGAAACTGATTCACGCCTCAACATATTTTTGTCCCTTACTGAAGCCACAATCGATACACCCCCCCACCCCCTGTGTAATTCAAGTTAACTTTGGATCCTTTCTGTGAGTGTTGCTCAGAAATGGCATTATGGGAATGCTATTGCTGGGGTATTACTGAGCAGACTAGATAAAAAAGATGTCCCCCCCCTGTGTGTTGGGCTTCTGATGTTTTCTTTGTGGGAACATAAAAAAGGACCAATCTCTTCAGCTAAACAAAGTAGGCAGCACACAATCTGGCAGATGTACAAAGCAAATCAGAGCTGTAAGGGAATAGAAAATGATAGGCAGACTCTAATCAGGACAACCTAATTTTGTTTGCACATGGAGAAGCTGTGAACAGTCACTCCATTTAGGCCATGAACTTTACAAACAAGTATCTCATCAAATCTTTTTTTTTTCCAGTTGAGTCTAAAAGCAAGTGTGAAAGTACCAGGGAAACTACCAGCCTTGATACCAGCAGATGGGTTTGTTTTACAATACTGACATGTACTGTTCAAACGTCCTTAAAAACAAATTTTACAAATGATCCTGTACACTGGAAATAAATTTGTGTCACGTATGATACTGAAATGACACTTAAAACTAACATGAGACAGTTTTATTTCCTCATGTGGACTACATGAGGAAATAAAACTGTCTCCTTGCGCATCAAACTAGCACTCCAACAACGCTGTGCCATCTTGTGCATTTTAAGCCTGGTGACAAAAAAAAAAGAAATGCCGGCTACATTTGAACAAGAAGTGCAAAGAGTAGGTTTAAAATACATCTTATTTTACCTTTTCTCCCTTGGCGGATCCCCTACGGTAGTTTCCTGCACCTGCAGATGAGTTCATGGTCCCATACAGCAATAGTCTGCAATACAAGAATATTCACCTGAAGCCGCCCGAACAAGCAACTTTGATCTCTCTCCCTCTCTCTCTCTCTCTCACACACACACACACACACACACACACACTCATGCAAGTAAGAACGGGCGCGCGCACATACACATACGCGTGCGCGCACACACACTGCCAATAACCAGGAGTATATCTGCGTATTTTTTTTTCTCGCAACCTGCAAGTTGAATAGCCTCACGTGTAGATAATCGCTCACTGAAGATTGCATGCAGTTGAGCTCCAGCTATTCCAGCCAGATTAAACGCCACCCACCTGTGGTAATGCTATTCAAAAAGAGTTGTCCGGTGTGTAATCAAAGCGCTATAGGCGCAGCCTCTCTCCAGAGACAGTCTACTGTATACCGGCTGTACACTGTGCTCCGCTGTGTCTGCCTGCAGCAGTCAGCTGGGTTTAGCAGAAAGTTTCTGCGCGATGACAAGTCACTGCGATTTCAACTCAGCAACTGAAGTTTCCTTTGTAGTTACGTGCAGATGTGTTGCTCTTAATGAGCTGATCCACGGCCAGTTTTGGTGCTCCTGATCAGGGTATGCATTTACAGAGGGAAAAAAAGGAGAAGATGAGCAGAGGAGCAGCCGCTTTATCAGCGAATTGCATATGCGTTTCTATTCCAAGGAGTGGTGATCCACTGCAAACCTCAAAGTATACACGTTTAACTGTGCGGTCTGAATCCACTTAGCTGAATAGGAGTCTTTATTGGCCATCTCATCACCACCTTTTTTGAAATGTTCACGCCCCGTCTTGGACTGTCATAACATCTTTGGGTGCTTTTGTGGGGCGAATTGTATAATCAACTCAGACCAGCATCTATGGCTGCTGTTTATCTGGAGAGTTTCTGACTCTGCTCTCACATCTTGTTTCTGAATTGTTGGTTTTTCTGATCGAGTTATGAGCTGGATGAACAGCGTAACCCTGCACGTCCTCTGCACAAACTTCCCCTGCAAGCCGGCGATTAGAAGCTTTTAGCGGTGGGTGGTGGTGAAAGGCGACAATATGGCTCCCTCTGCAGTTATTTATTTATTTATTTTTTTTTAAACCAAAAGGCCTGATGAGGAAAGGGATGCAAAGGGGTTCATTACAGAGAGTAAAGTGTGAATTTAGTGAAACCACAGGGAGCTAAGTGGCAGAGCACTCTGAAGATACTAATGATCCAGGTCTGGGGAATTTCCTCCAACTTCTGCTGCAGCTAATTAAAGGGAACAAAGGACAGAGTTTGCTTTTGTTAACAAGAAATATATGATTGATATTTAGTTAAGGGTATTTGTGTGAACCCAGCACAGAATAGGCCTATTTTTTTGTCTTCTTTTTCCCTCCAAAGACCTGCCATCACATATATCCATGCTGAAATCACGCTGAAATCACACTGAGGCACATGACTGATTACAGTGGGTGGCCAGTGAAGACAACCTTGATACTGCTCTCTGTGGAGCTTTGAAGAAATGTAGAGAGAACAATAAAGTCTGTGCAGCAACCCTCAACTTTCTTTCTGTTATTTCTTTGCCGCATTGCACTGATGTTGGACCATAAATAATTGAACAGTGAAATGTCGTATATAATACCCAAAGACATTGTGTAGGTATGACAATTCCCAATTGGGCTGCGCTGGCGAAATAGCAACAAGGCATCACCAAGCACTCATGTGTCTTAAGGAAGAAACAACAAATGCACAATTTGTGATCTTGTTCAGGCAGCTATGATGTTAGTGGTAACCTCGAAGTGCCAGTTGCAAATTAATTCAAATTCAAATTTCATGTTAAAACAATTTAAATTGTACATTATTTATTTTTTATTCAAATATGGAAACCATACCAGCACAAAACCATACCACCTTTCATGATGCTGTTATAACATGGCAAAACATATTATAACAACCATGCATGAGACGGGAGAAAGTATGAAGAAGTGTGTGTGACAGAGGGCTGAGCAGCATGGAGGCATCCTCCATCACAAAACCATCGTCTACAGATCACCACCATGGACAGCAGCCAGGCAGCTCTGTGGTGGTGTTAATGGAAGAACAGGCAAGGGGCTCTAAAGCCACAGGAGACCAATTACAGTTGTTATACTGTTGTGGAAATGTTCAAGTGGAGAGGAGGTTTTAGACCAGGAACTGAATTACACACTGAACCCAGATAAACTGGAAATCAGCCAAAAAAATCAGGGGGGTTGTTGTTGAATGAAGGAAATCTGAATAAAAAACATGCCTTACAATGCTCCTCTCGTTTTGTCTTTCTCTGTTTGTGTTATGGACCAGCTTTGTAGTTTAATCACCAACAGATTAACCACCTACAGTATGAATGAAGGTTTTAGAGTAAATTCATTAAAGCCCAGTATTACCTTAGTAATCAAAACTTGGGGCAAATACTTTGGATGACCATAAAATGCTCAAGAACTTATGTAATCTAACGTAATATCTAAGGTTGGAGCAAAAGCTCATTCAAAGTAGTTTTATGATTCACTTTCTACTTAAGAGGAACCATGTTGAAATCACTAACGTAACCCTCCATTTTTAGATTCATTGTTTATTTGTTTATTTCCCATCTGAAAAAACTCACAAAATGTGAATGTGGTGATAATGATAGGAATAATCACTACATCCCCTAAGAAGACTTCATTTATAATTACTCTCTGTTCCCTGTGCACATCATGTCAGCTGAAGGATTATCTGTACTGAATTACATCTTTACATCAGGAAATAAGCTGACTATTACAAAGTATCAGTGTTCCCAAGATCCTGTTATCAATAAGACATTTCCTGTCAGAGTGCTGTGGATCCTGTGCTGCATTTTTAGATCCTGTTTCAGTCCCTGTGGTCTATAAGCATTTGATGAAGCCAAATATGCTTCGGACATAAAAAAAAAAAAAAAAAAAAAAAAGACTTCTAGCACAGGAAGATATAGGTCATCCCTTGGATTCTTTTAAAACAATCTGCAGTTTTTATCAGCTCAGCTCAAAAAAGTTAAAAATTTGAAAATCTTTGACATGATTTAACATTTTGGGATTTCATCTTTTGGAAGACACATCCAAAGTTCCTATAGTTTTGATACTGGCAAGAGAAAGAAACCAAAATGTCTGCTAAAGACAGTTGATTTCAAAATGGGCTTCATGGATTTGCATATAACTTTATTATTTATTCCATCATCACCTCTGAAACAGTGGTCTAGACACAGAGTAAATCATAAGACTTCTTGCTGGAAATCCATTCTTTCTCCCAGTTGGCCTTCCCCTGTCCTCATTAGAATATCAAGGAGTTGACCACATGAGCTGTGGGGCGATACATAAATCTCTGTTCTGAGCACCGCTGATTTAATGGACCTGAAGACCTCAGGGGTTGGAAGTGTACGTTTTGGGGATCACCGGCGGCATGTGGAAGGCAGGCCCTATAGTGATAATGACCTGAATGACCAGGGGAAGCAGCGCTATCAGCTTAAAAAGCTCCTCCACTTAATGATGTGTGGGCTGCTGAAGGGCTGACATGAGGTTGGACCAACACAAGGCTGAGTACAGGCAGCAGTACCAACACCCCTGCCCTTAACATTCATTTCCACTCCTCCACTTTGCCTGAAATTACTTAATACATTTGCCTGCAGGAACATGGGTCATATGAAGCCACTAAAATCCATTTGTAGCGCATGACTTGGTGAGGAGCACTTTACAGGGTGAACCGCTTTCCAAAAATCTACTTGTAAAAGCAGGGAAGAACAACTAAAAAGACAAAAGAGCTGTATTAATGTAAAAGTTCAAATGTCCTCTACTTGTAGAAAAAAAAAGGTTCCATCTACTTTTTACTGTCAGCAGGAAAAACCAAAACCAAAAACATGACAGCCTCTCAATACTCTCAGCAACAAGCCCCATTGTTCTTACTGAAGACATTAATCTATAAAAAAAAAAAAAAAAATAGGTCACACATTTTATAAAAAAGGCTGAATAATTTCTTAAAACAGCTGGACACTAAAGTCACCCTATCTGTTTTCATGGTTTCTGGAAAAAAAATGGAACAATATCAATATATCAATAGCACAAAGGAATACGATATATTGGGTTTTGCAAGTACAGGTAACACTTGTTAGTATGATCAATTCATTGTTGATTTTGGTCTTTTCATGAAATATCACCAGAATTATCCTTTAAACTTAAGTTGATCATAGGAATCTCCATGTTCAGCGGAAAGCTGGAGCCAAGAAATAGTTAGCTTAGCTTAGCATAAAGACTGGAAACAGCAGGAAACGATTAGCCTGGCTCTGTCTGTATGGAACAAAATCCAGCTACCAGCACCTTTAAAGCTCAATAATTAACAATCTTGTTTGTTCAATTTGTACATTAAAGTGTAAAAACAGCAAGTTGTGTTTTTACAGCTGGTTCTGTGCTGAACTACCTCTTGGAAGCTAGCAGTGACTTCCAAGAGTCTCTCTTTGTACCCTGGCAACTTTGCTGTGACGCTAAGACTCCAGAAAGTCATTGTCCTCTGACAAGAAAGCAAATACTCATGTCTCCCAAAATTCAGAACAATTCCTTTAATCAGTAATTAAAAAAAAGAGTCTGCTAAGTAACTGCTAACCTTAAATATCACATTTAAATGACAAACCAACTCTTACCCTTTACTTATTTTCAACCTAATTCTGACCGTAAAACTACGTCTTAACCCTCAAACAGTCCTTTAAAGGACTCATAAAGATAGACATACAAGAGCGCACACATACACACACACACACACACACATATACACACACACACACACACACACACACACACACACACACACACTGCATTACAAAGACCCACAGCCTGCATCAGCTTTCAGGGCCAGGTCTCAGACTTCCAGCCACTTTATCTCAGGTTGTGGTCAAGAGCGACATGCAGCCTTCTTGTCGTATTTCCTTTCAGTCATGCAGTTACACACAGCTCCTGTTTACCACTCCACTGACATCCACACAGTAATTACAACTGACCCCAAAAAGGCAACAATCTCAGAATTTACATAAAGTGTACAGACTGCATGCAGGCTGTGCAAGAACTAGTCCATATATCTTGTCTGTATATTTAAATTGAAATGTGCATCTTCATCTTTCCCTGGCGCCTGGCGGATAGTGAAACTTCTTCTCCTGAGCTGTTGGTTGCAGAGTAGATGAGAAGATTGGCCGATGGGAGATACCAAGTGTGACTTTCTGTATTAAAATAAGCACCCGTCGCCTATGCTACAAACAGTCTAGAGTAGGAGACGCTAAAGCTTCTGTGGAACTGTTTCTGTGCCACCGGGGGATATTCGTGATGCTCAATTGCATGCAATATGGCCATTTGTTGTGAGCACAGTCAAATTTGTTTATGGGATTTGGTCAGAGTTTTCATGGTTGCCCTGTATGGTAAACATTCATCAAATAGTGTTTAATATGACAATCTCACATTGGTGTGAGGAATTCTCGACCCAGAGTCAGTGTTGTGGTTGTATTAGAGGGATAAATCATTCCATTAGTGGCTATGCTGTTTCACAACGCCACAAGGAATATGTTGGCCCAGATTAATCTTCAGAATGAGCCAACAATTCAATAATCTCCATGGTCTATGTGCAAACTGTCATATTTTATTATAGAATTTGTCAACATGAGGATGAGAAGGGACAGATAGTACACAAAATGAGCCTGCAAGAGATTTGATTTGGACACATTTGTGTGGGATCACAGCATTGTGTTCTGTACCAAAGAGCTAAGCAAACAACATTATGTGCACACACACACACTGAGTAAGTGGCTGTCATGTAAGGTATATGCAGCACGGATAAATCTCTCCATTTTCCCATCTGAGCTGCATTCCCAGTTATTTGCCATTGCTACAATACCTTTAAAATGCTCTCAATTACAGGCGTCAGGAGGTCAAGATGGTAGCTACACTCCAATCAGATCCTCGAGACAGGAAAGCATCACCCTGATACTATAGCTCTATCACATTATTCTGCGGACACCCATCTTCATGCATCACTTTGGCAGCACATTAAGCTTTGTGTGCTTTATAAAGCGGAATTATAAAAAGGGAAAAGGGAGCCAAATATCTCACGTGGACAGAAATATGCTGCATACACAAAGGTCATATACCAGTTCAAAAACAATTACTCATCATCAAAACCTTTTGTCTCTGTGTGCTTTGTTGTTTTGACAAAAAGAGGGGGACCATTCATCACCATGAATGGAGGGAGACACTGAATTTTTACTGTACTGTACTTCAGCATATTCAGCCACTGTCAGTGCTGCTGCATCTTTGGCTTGACGGTGGTGATTTGTGGTTTATGATTTATGATTCTTTGGGATTGGAAAACAAGTCTGTCCTGCATGTGTAAATATTTCACTCTTAAAAAAAGTTGGTACTCTCTAATTGTTTTCACTCAGGTAAGTTGAACAGGTCAGGGGCACCACTCCAGGTCGGTAGCTATTCAGATTATTCCTGTTACAATACTATCGTCACAATCGAAATACCACAAGGGGTTGCAAAAAATAAATCTGATGGGTCTTGAGTTGATTAACAGGAACAGAAATTAGAATTGTCCTCTTGTCTGTACAAGCAGTTTATTACAACCCATAGTAACGCTTTATTGGTAGGTGACCTCTAGCAGCCATAGCAATTATGACAGGAGCAAAGGTGGAATTTAGATGACATTGTACGACAAAGTTTGAGTAGAGCTAGTATTTTACTTTCCGCATCTGCAAGTATGCGAGGGTGATGTAAATTTCTTTGTCAGTGGGTGTATGCAAGGCTCTGTGTGGATGTCAGCGTACCCTCCAATTCGTTGTGTCCACATGGCCACTACTACAAGGGCACTGCTAACTACAAAGAAGTATAGAAATAACTACTACTACAACTACTATATCTTGTTTACAATGTTCAACATCTTAGTTTAGCGTGTTAGCACACTAACATTTGCTAATTAGCCCTAAACAAAAGTACAGCAGAGGCTAAAGGGGATGGTTAATACTTGTATAAGTATTTGGTCAAAGTAAGTAATAACATTTTATCCCGAGAAGACATGAATGTCTTCATGAATGTTTCATGGCAGTCCATCCAATAGTTGTCAAAACATTTGATCCAAAACCACAAATGAGAGGTTTATGGAACTTGTCACTGTCTGGGAATGTCTGTACAACATTTCGTGCCAGTCTATCCAGTAGATGTTTAGATATTTCACAGAATACGTGAAATATTTTACTTGCTGGTGGCACTAGGAGAAAGGTCATGGGATCACCTTCATGGAAATCCATGCAAAAATTGTTGAGCTATTTCAGCCCAAACCAATAGACTGACCAGCTGGCCAGGCAACAGACAGACCAACACTGCCATCCATGGAGCCAAGCTGCTAGCATAATCACTCTTTGACTGAACCAGTCACAAGGGGTTGCATGCAGATGTAGTTTTGCTTTCGGCGGCCATTGGAGAAAAAGGTTGGAAACCACACTTCCTCTGTTCAAACATAAAGTAATGGCTGGTTGAGGAAAGTTTCGTTTGAATCAGTTGGGGTTTTGCATATGCCTCAGCTGCAGACAGTTTGTTTCTTACACTGTTCTTGCACTATTTTTGGCCTGATAGCCACTCTGTTTGTCTGAGGATTAGAGAAGACCATTACTGTTTTATGTCTGAGATTATATTTAACATTTCAAAGAGCCCGTGAGTTGCCAAACTGCAGGGCTTTTTTTTTTGGCTGTTTCCAGACATTATGCAGAACCTTAGCATGAAAATCTGAAAGTGTCTCTCTCTTTCTCTGTCTATCTCTTTCTGTCTGTGTGTTGCTGCCGCACACATAGGCACCGAACTGTCTTCCTCACCTTCTTTATTACATCTAACTCTAGCTATGTTAGTCAATGCAAGATATGAATATGTTTATAAAAGCAGAACTGAAAACAACCATCACACATTTTTACTTGCCACCTCAGATAGCTTCAAAATACCTGAAAAAACCTTTTGTCAGGTTTTTGACGTATGCAGTCTCATCACCTGCCTCATCAAACTTTGAAGTGATCCCTTGGTAGCCAGCAAAGAGAATTCTGGCAATTCCCTAATGGACTTGGACACCATCACTTATTCAGCAGTCTCACATTCAGCCCAGCACCTGAATTTGGGATAGTTTTCACCCATTTCATGTTGGTTCACTGCATCTTTCCCTGGGCTGTGAAAGAGCCTTTTCTAAAATACATGAAAACATGTAGGTTTGTAGCATGGACTTCTGACAGTTTTCTGGAGGGGTTGTGCAAATAACCCAAGTGACCTCATTTAGACAGCTTGTACACTATCCAAATTAGTCTCTTTGATAATTCCATTTACCTTCACAGACGCATTTAGATATTAATTTTAAAACAAATACACACACTGATTTATGATTTATACCTAGGAGCCAGCAGACATGATAAAGCGGTGCCTTTTCCTTTTCATAAGGATTTCTGAGTTGGGCTGCAGACCTTAACATTTCTTCCTATTGCTTAATAGTTGGCTGGGAGTTCACTAAACTTGCTAAATTATTTTTGGTGATGCATGAATTGAATGGCCTGTGATTTTTTTCACACACATTACAGTAACAGCAAGGATGTTTTCAACCTTTGCGTAACCTAAATACTACCTGCAAACTTCATTTCTTATGAGTACACGCTTCATTATTGACAGATGGACTCCTGCACACTCTTTCCCAGCTGAGATATCTAGGACAGATGCATCTACTGGTTCAAGAAACTGGCCTATTTTCAAAGGTGGCTTTGTTCCCCTTGGAAATAATCCATTTGGACCCTTAGATCAGACAGTAAAGGGAAGGCAAATTTAACAAGATGGAGATTGATGAAAACATAATCTAACACTCATGACCCTAATGGTCCTACAACTGTCAGCTTGTCATTGAAAGGTTGGATTAATTAGAGTGCTCTGACCCACAGTCGAACAGGAATAGGGATGTCAGTTACTAGCTGGCTAGACTGAGCACCGATATCAAAACTTAATGAAATGCCCTCAAAATGTATGCCTTTCCTCGGTTTGCTGCCACAAACTGAAACGTTTGATCATGCACAAGCTGTGCCAATAACCTGCAGGAAGGACAGCGAGTCATTCTATTGCTATGTGAGGGTCTGTGGATCTGTGTGCAACTGAAATCGTTAACTGATCGGCACACTTTCAACAACAAGGGGAACTATTCGCCGACCTTGCTGTAGTGTATGAAAAGACATGAAGAGAGACAACAGCCATGCTAGCAGCTCTGCAAGGCCACAATTGTATGCAGAATGGTACTTTGAGCTAAATGCCTAAGCTGGTGTTGTGTTTATAGATTTCACTATCTTGATTTAGCGTGCATGCGTGCTAACATTTGTTAATTTACATTTCATCCTGAGAGGGACATGAATTAAAAGTCAGGGATCAGCAAAGAAGGATTCCTCCTAGCACCATGAATGTCTGTACAAATTGCAACGCATTCAGCAGTTGTTGATATATTTCAATCTGGGCTGAAGTGGTGACCAACAGACAGACCATGATGGTCCATGACATGTTTTTCCCTATCCCTGTAGCCTTCAAGCTGTTGTTAACATATAGGAGTCATATCATTGCTTGGTTTTATGTATCTCAGTGCATTATTATATCCATTATTACTGCCTACATTCTCTAGCTGAATGCTGTTAATGCATCAGTAGGTATCTGGTATTTTATTACTTGGAACATTCAGTCAGAGTTTATTACAACCCATAATTCAAGAAAAGCACTTCATCAAATAAAAGAATGAAACCAAAGCTGTGTGGACAATTGCAGATTATTCAAATGCAAAAAGGCCATCATCTAATAGCCTGGCTACTACTCTCAACGGAGATTTGGTAAACCACTGAAACACACAGCATTTAATTGGCTGTACTGAGGTCTGTGTTAGCCCTGTGGTAGACTGGCATCCTGCCCAGGATGTACCCCATCTCTCACCCAGTGTGTGCTTGGAAAGGCTCCATAAGCAGATGGCTAGATGGATACTGGGATCTTCTTTCAGGCTGCTTGTCCTTTCCACAAAATTTAAACTTTCTCTACACAATACCAAAATCTATTAGACACAAGTCATGTTAACCTATCAGTTATATGCACAACATGATAATTACAGTATAAGGTACAGGAGAATAGGACAAAGCCACATATATCAAACACCTCGGTTTTCTCTGTCCTCCCCTGTTTTAAGAGTTATCAATCTTTTATCCATGATTTCTGATGCTGTTCCCAGTCTATACCAGTAACGAGGAGAAATACGAATGTCGGTAAATCACTTCCAAAACAATACCCACACTTCATCATAGTTCATTGCTATGTCAACAAACAACATGACAGCTTGATAACACAAAGGGTGAGTTGCTGTATTTCCTGTCAGGTATTCACAATCACTTGCAACAAACTGTCATAGATTTCTCCCTTCAGGACAAGCCTATTACCAGGATTCATATTTCTGGGCAGAGGGAAAAAAATGAATATAACAGAAGCAAATTGAGGGATGGTGTGACATTTTTTGGCACACTGATATAAGCGTAAGTGTGATCTGTGCTGTAATGTTATAACATTGTTCCAAAAGGTTTGACAAGCATCAGCATAGTGAAAATTCAATGCATTTGGACTATCGTCGTGGACAAAAAAAAAAGACACTGTAAACACAGATACATCCAATTTCCCTTTGATGTCTTTGGTTATTTATGAAAACATGTCAGGTGGCTGTCATAACACGCTACGAGGAGTGAAATTATCTAAAATTTCAACAGGCAGGGACGTTGTTTAGAACTTTAACTAAATTTTTTTAAAAGTAAGCCTGAAGAGCACGGATGTTCATTCTTGATCTTGTGAACAGTATGTGTAAGAAAATCATGACAGCTCAATGGTTAAAAAAAAAAGAAAAAAAAAAGAGAAGAGAAAGTGGACCAAGTGCCCTGACCAAGTGACTTATAGCCTATTCACACACATCAACAATCCTTAAATCTAAGTATATGAAAAATTGCATGAAAAGTTGAATTCCAAAAATCAATAAAGCAATTTAACAGGTTCATCATCCATGATCTTAAACTGTCAAAAATTCAATCCATAAACCTGCCATCACTTTGTCTTATAAGAAGAATAATTAAGTATAGAGTGTGTGGATCCCATTTATCTTACCAGACTGGGGAATAATATTGCAATCAAACTCTTCCTATCAAGCTCACTAAGAAAATATGCACACAAAGGAATGACTGCAAAGAGCAAAATTACAGTTCAAGTCATGTTTGATCATTATAATGAACAAATACGTTCTTATTGATCTATACAGATCACTTCCTTATCTATAGTCCATCAACATTTAGGTACATATGCTTATTCACTTTCTTACCAAGCGTGAAATGAGAAGATTGATACCACTCTCACGGCTATGCATAACTATGGAGGCAGTAAGCCTAGCTTAGCATAAAGACCCACTGACTGTACTGGTGCTGAGAATTAACACATATAACAAAACAAAAACAAACAAAAATGAATGTACTTGTATATGCTGATGCGTAAAAATACTCTGCATGTAATAGAAGTAAAAGAGTGAATAACAGGTTACTATCTGGTGCCCCAAACAGAGCCCCACCCTCACCCCTCCTCACCCCCACCCTCTACACTCCTTTGATGAGTGAGTGAGAGCCCTGTACTGTCAACAGGCCTTGGATCTCAGAGCAAAGCCCACTTCAATATTCTCTGTCACATTCACTCGGCTTGAGGACAGAGCATCAGTTCTGGTGTCTCACGGCCCACTACCCTTTCTCCCGGGTTTATATGGGAGCTTGAGCCCTGTGAATTCATCTCTGCTGGCTCGAGAAATTCCATAAGGCATTATCTGAGTCAGACAACTGATTTATGCAGCACAGAGGCTGCTTTATGGAGCCATATGACCTAATGAAATTTTCTGAGATACAGTACATGAGATAATGCTGGGACAAAAGAATTTCACAAGGAAGATTTCTCTAGCAGTTTTTCATGAGCGAGCAAATCTCTACAGGAAAGGTGACAATTTTGAAGGCTCGTCTGGGATTGCGAGAACATCGTTTGCCCCCTTCCTCTGAAAACAACTTCTAATAACGCACAATTAGGTGAAATAATCTCCGACCCAAACCAGACAAGCTTAAGATTCCTATTGTTTTCCTCTCCACTGGGTATTCAGAGCAAAAACAGAGAAGCATCTCACCTCAGCTCATTGCAACACCACCAGGATTACTGTATCATCCTGTACAGTGCCCTCTGTGTCTCTGAGGAGTTCAAGTGCGGCAGAGAATCCAGGATATTAGAGAACTCTTTGAGTGGGTACTGGTATGAAGTGTAAGACAGAGCAGAGTGGGATTTAACCTTGGCTATAATAAGGCCTCTTGGGTGTGCCTGCAAGGGAGCCCACTGTCTAACAACTCTTTGGTTCTTTTCCAAAAGAGAAAGTGGACAGGGGCTGAGTCTCTCCTCAGTGGAATAGAGGGCCACTTCAAGGAAGAGAGAGAAGATGGAAACATGGAGATGATGTGACAGGGAGGAATGGTGAAGAACTTTTGTTTGACAGAAAAAAAAGTCACGTTTCATATGCTGCCAAGATACTTTCACTCTGTCACATCAATGAATGATTGCCGGAGCAAATCAGGATGTTATAAGTGGATCAGAGGCTATTTCACTTTGTACTATTTGTGTATCCTTACCTTTAAATAAACCCTCTAAATAGACTTTGGTTCATTTTTGCTGACTTTTTTAGTTTTGCACCTTTTAAACTGTTCTCACCCCACATGCATGGCATCCTTTTTTCAGCCCAAACTTATTCTGACTTCGCATTTTGTCAATTTATCAAAGTTTAAAGCTCCCAGGTGTCTGTAAAATCTAAAAATCTTTAGTCATAATCTTTCAAATATTATTATAGAAGAGTTGTGGGTGTAAAAAAATATTGTTTCCCTATTTATACACACAAATTCAGCAGAAAGATGGAAGAAAGAAAGATTTAAAGTGATTTGTGCCCTTTTCATTGACTGTATGCTTGTAAATCATTGTCTATAGATATTAATGACATCGTGTGTAAAAGCCCCACAACAGCATATGATACACACATATATACACACACACACACACACATATGTATATATATATAAATATATATATAGATATATAGATAAAGTTGTGTTACTGTAATTAAAATAACATTAAAAATTAGGGTTAAATAAAAACTGGCTGAGAAAAGGACCTATGTGTTTTTCATCTATGTTGAAGTGACATACACAACTCATATGACAGCAACTAAAGAATAGTGTATTGACCTGTCTGCTCATGCTTTTGTCCCACTTTGTCTGCACACATGTGACCGGGTGTTTTAGCGATTCACAAGTCCAGTTAGACTATTAATGCCTCCATATAAGTGGATGATGGGTGGGCCACATTGAACTCGCTGCTTTGCATCTGCTGTGGGTCATATCATTGCATAAACATAAGTGGCTGGCTGCAGAGAGTCGACAGCTCAGTCAGGTTTTTTGCACAAAGCAGTGAAGCTGAGCCTGTTCCTGGCTCTTTGATGATGCAACTGCCGAGTGCAAATGAAGGTTAGTCAGAGAGATGTAGAGAATTACAATATTTCTTTTTTGATATGCAATAGTATCATAATATTATCTTGGCAAATGAGTTGTGATAGTATGATAACGAGAGCCAACACATTTTATTTCTTCACTTTCTCGTCTTGTCCTCATGAGAAAGGTCTCTCTGTACTGCCCACATGAGAGCTGAAAGCTGCTCAAGAAGTTTCTTAAACTTGTAACTTTAAAGCAATCAAGCAAGTGATTCCCCTTCATCACTGCACTTATGGCCCTTGTGCTACTCAAGAATGTCTGGGAAACTGCTGCTCTGGTCCTGCAGAAAAAAAGAAACCCTGTCTTATTTGTTGAGAACCTGTTAATTTGGTTTTGTCTGGCTCCTTGGATGTGAACTTCTTGGTTTCAGATATCACAGCGTGCAGACTGATTTTATGACACCCACCCTCCCCTTTAGCCCCTTCTCTCTTTCTCTATCCTCTCTTACTCTCTCTCTGTTAGCTCTTTGGATATATTCCCCTATGATTATAAATAGATTCTAATTAGCTCCTCCAGCCATGGGCAATAGAATTGTTCATCAAGTAGGGACTAGACTCAGAAGCCTTTATACATTAAAGCTTGTGCAAAAGTCAGAAGAATCGCAAATCCCCTCTGCCTGAATTTAATTTTTTTTCTGCAAAGCAGGGATTAATTTTCCTATATTTTATCAGTTCACAAATAATTCTGCGGTGCAATCAATTTCCCCTCATGGTTCAAAAGGACTAAGAAAGGTCAACTAAACCGTATGACTCAAAGTCACACAAAATCAGAAGACTGTTATGGTAAAAAGTAATGAAATACATTTGTCACAGATTTAAAAATAAATGCAGTCAATTAGTTATATAATATACCCTTACCCTGCTGAAATGAGCATCAGTACTTCACCATCAACCCCCCCCCCCAGTTTCTCTTCAATGATTGGCTGATGATAAATACATTGCTTCTCGTACAGTATGTACAGTAATATTATCTGTTCATAACATCTAAGCACATTTGATACGCTTTGTAATTTCACTGAGACCTAAAATTTTCAATTCCGACTTCTTTCCACTTTATTCAAAGCTTGTCAAGACCAAAGACTTTTGATTTCTGAGATACGGCCAGAGGAAGAGACACTCCTTCCCCCTTTCACTATCTCTCTCTCTCACATCCACTCTCCCAATTTTGCCTGTTTAATGTACCCCAATTAAACAAAGTCCCTCTGAAAGTTTTGTTCTTAAAAGTTCACATTTTTGTTCTTTAATTAGGCTGTGATGAAAACCTCTCTCTGTTTAAAGGTAAGTAACAGTCATTCCACACTGAGCTTAAACTCCCAGTTGTCAGAAGAAATTATGATGCAGATTTGTTTCTGAAATATTTAAACATTTTATCTCTTTGAAATTAAAGATTAAAACAGATTCCCTATCCTGGAGCCTTTTGAAGTTTGTGTACTCTCTGTGGTTTTTGGCACTCACACTGAGCCTAATTTTTACAACATACTAAAGTTTTGAAGTGTGTTCTGCACGTAATTATAGGAAATAATTGTCTGGGTGTGCAGTGAAAGCATATGAGCTGGATTCTACGATACCTGTTCTTCTGCAGACAAAGAGCCCAGCCAGCATCTGGTTTCATGTTTCTTGTCTCTCCTATTATGTTAATATGATCCATCTGCTCACCTGGTAGCTGTCTGTCCTGTTATCCTGCAACTGCCTTTGCAGCTGCCTTTTGCGCTCCCTCAAGCAGCATCAGTGCTTTGTCTCTAAAAGCCTCCTATAAGAAATATGCAGGGAACTGAAAAGTGAGGTAGTTGTTAATCTGAAACTCTGATGTTATCAGCAGTTTCATTCTTGCTGCAGGAGCAAAATAATGACCTGATATTTCTCCAGACAATTTTGAGTCTGCCTATGTCACTTTTCAGTAATGGTGTATTTTAGACATCTTTTATACATGTTGATTATCTTGCATTATGGAATGCTTTGCAAATGTCAGGGTTTGCATATAATGATCATCAAATTGCATGTATGGCATGAATTCAAATCCCAAATAAGGAAAACAACCACCAACATAAACAGAAGGCAATTATTTAGAAAGAACAGTATAGCAGATCCATTGCATTTCAAGGCTTTACACCCACATGATGACTTGCATGGCTAGTAAAGTGTAGGTCATTAGCCTTGAAAACACCTATTTTATCTCCCAGTCACACAGTACCTTAGTATTCTCTTGAAAATTGGTCCTTAATGCTGATAGCCAAAGGGCATCAATTACGCTCAACAACCAGAAAAGAGATCCTCGAGCATTTATCCATTCAGCATGTAATTATGTTTTATTTTTGCTGAAATGACTTACTGTATTAAAACACATTTGTCTACTTATAATTATATAAAACTACATTATAAATTTATGTAGAGATTTAGATGAGCATGAAAAGGTGCAGAGAGTCTTGTATAGAAGTGTGTACATAAGTAAAATGTGTTCCGATAGTTTACCTTGTACGAAAAGCCTGAACATCATTCAACAAATGCAAAACTTTGTGGAATATGGGGAGCTTTGGTGAGAGACATCATAAAAACCTTACACATGGCTTATTGTTGCTTGTCCGGCAGCTCATCTCATCTCTAACAGTCAAATATCTCACAATAAAGAAATGTTTTACTCATAGACAGAATGCCTCTCAAGTACAGGAAAAAACTACTACGAACTGATTATGAATATTGTTCATCACCAGAAAATTAAGATAAACAATGGCAAAAAAAAAAAAAGCCAGAAAAAAGTGCGGCAGAGAGGGGGAAAAAAGCCAGACTGCATTTTTTATGCTGAACTGTACTTGGCAGTTTGATTATTCCCAGTGTTGTATAAAACAGAGTCATGCTGCCCTCTGTCTGTAATTTACCAAAATACATCTCTACCCTGAACAAATGAACATTTTTGACATTGTTTCAGGAGAAACCTCTGCTCTAGTCTGTTTTCTACATGTAAATTAAATTATATGCTGTTAAATCTTACAGCATAGTTTATACATTTCATGTGGTGATTTGTGACTTATAATGTAAAGGACTGACGTTTAAATCCACAACAAATACTAAGTGGAAATACAAATACATAGTACAATGCCTTTTGGAGGTTTTTTTAAGTTTAAAAAATGAATTTTGACATTTTACAGTAAAGAGAAGCTAAGTTGCAAATGATTCAATTATCTTTGATTTCCATTTAGCTGCTTCAGTTTCAGAGTCCTGGTATTGTTCATGCTGCCTCACTGTCACACTGTCATCTTACTAGGACACTTTAAAAGCGCCATCAATGATGTAATTAGTAACACCTCTGCTTTTCTAATGATGACATGTCAAAATGTCAAAAGCCTACATGGAAGTGAAGTGAAGCAAAGTCTATAAATTGGTCTAAATTAAGTTCTGGTATCAACATAAGATAATTTATTGCATAAGTATTCAGTCCCTTCAACTCAATATTAAGTGTTGAGCACCTCTGATAGTAACTACAGTCTTGAGTCTAGGTCAGTAGGTCTGCACCAGCTTTAGGCTCAGAATTAGGCTCACAAGAGTATCACTGATACATCACTAAGCAGCAGCTCGGTGTGTTTCAAGATAATTAGGTCAATGGTGGTTAGTGGTGTAAACATACACCAGCTCAAAGGTCATTTTTTAGAAAGGGACTCCTGTCCGTACTGTGTCTCACACTTCGCTGACATCAGGCAACACTGATGACTGTCTCTCTCTCTTTCTCACTGCTACTATAATAAATGCATAAAAAGCCAGAAAAAATAACAACACAATAATGTAGGTAGAAGCAGCATTATTATAGTAATGACATTTGTCAAGTGTTTATGAATGTATTTTTAACACCCATAACTCCTGAAACATCAACAAAAAATATTCTTACTTACTCAACTGTGATTGTTGACTTAAATAAATCTATCAAGTCTGAATAGTTGCTGTAGGCATTATTTCCATTTCATGACACAATGCTGATGAAAAATTTGGTGATGAACAACAATCCAAACCAAACTCCAGCAAACATTTTCTGTGCTTAATCAATGAATTTTAAAGCAAAAATAGCTGAATTTTCTACTAAATAACACAAGAGTGTACCAACTCCGGGTTGCATCCATCCATCCATCCATTATGTATACCGCTTATCCTTACAGGGTCGCGGGTGGGTGGGAGCCAATCCCAGCCGACATTGGTTGAAGGCGGCGTACGCCCTGGACAGGTCGCCAGTCTATCACAGGGTCGACATATAGAGACAAACACACACACATACCTACCGAGTACCTGGAGAGAACCCACGCAGGCAAAGGGAGAACATGCAAACTCCACACAGAAAGGCCCGGGGTTCAAACCAAGTGACAGTGCTAAACACTACCGTGGGTCGAACTACAAGATAAATATTCTGACCATGGGTCCAAAGCTCAATTGTGGTTACTATAAAACACAAACAAATAGTTTAATATATATGTTTATGATGTATCTAAAAGTAAAGTTTCACTGACATGTGAGGATTTCTTCCTTTTCTCAAAAGGAAACATGTTGGTGAATAACTCTGCTGACAGTACCCACTCTGTACTTGTGGAGCTTGTGTTGTCCTTTCTTGAAACTGACACATAGCATCCAATTGTGCTGTTTAACCCCTTACCATAGATTTCTGACCCTTGTTTGCAATCCAACTCCACTGCACAGAGCTCACCACTGTAAGTAACGCCACAGATGAAGAAAAAACAAGCATATGGTTGTTATTATTATTGTTATGGTTTCATTTATCCATCACAACTTGCCAGAACTTCAATATTGTGTAAGTGATCGTCACTGCCACTAGATGTCACACTACACCACCACCATCTCAGACCAAAACAAAGGGCTTTGGCGGCCACATCTCTGGCCTCGGTTAAGGCCACAAGACCACCACCACCCCACCCCCATGCCAGACCCTTCACGTTCCCGTGGAAGCCCGCGGAAAGTGCCACTAAACACACAACAAGAAGCATAACAAAAAGCAATCTAGCTTCAGATGTTAGCCCACGCTAGCATTGCCGTGATAAGCCAGCTAGCTCTAGCAACACTCGCCCAACACATTCATAATATAGGTAACAGCAAGTTGGCTAATTTATCATGCCTTCTGCAGCTGGTCACTAATGAAACCAGACATGTAACATTGTGTAGCCATCAAGGTACTCACATATCAAGGAGAAGAAAGATCTGTTTCGAGTCAAGTTGGACGCTCATGGGGCTCTTCATCTTTCTTCATCTCCATAAAGCCGGACCAGTGTTGGCTCCTTAGTCGAACTGGGAAAGAAGTTCAGTCGTGCACCGCTGATCAACACCGATGAAGCCGGTAAAAACTTTGAAAACTTTATGAATGTTTTGATAGGCCACCAGCCCACCGGAAATTGAGCAGCAATGGCAAGTCCACCTGTGCTCTGCTCTTATCTCTTTCTTTGTCTGAGGCCCTTTTGGCCGAAAAAATGTGCTTTCTTCAGTGGAAGAAATTTTGTAGCTTTCACCTGACTGCTGTGTACTGCAGTGTCATCTGGCGTGTGGGCGGGGGCTGTGTGTTTGTAAAATTGGGGCGGGTTTAACAAGAGGGGCTCACGTGCACTAACATGCACACATACATGCAGATACCAAAACACTGAACAGAGAAATTCAGGTAAAACATACTATGAAGTTGTGAACTCATTCTCTGCTGAGAACACCGTTACTTATTTGCATAGAATATAGTTGTTTTCTGCTCTACTATTGCTTAAAATTTTGATTACAGAAACAAAGTGCTTCTTTGAAAAAGATGTCTTTGAAGGGATGAGCACCATTCTTCCAAAAGATCTTCATATTGATGTATTGACTGGCAGTGCCTGATCTGATTTAATCTGATGACTGTGAAGGCCATAGGAGAGATTCATGTTAATTTTTATACTTTATCAAAACAGTGACCTCTTGTGCCCTTTATGGAAGCATCTGCATATGTTGTGTTTCTGCACTTATTCAGATTTTCCTTTAATCTGTCACTCATCTGTATACAACTATTAGATTTGTTTGAATTGTCTCCAAATTATTATTAATTAAAATATAATAATAATAAAATGCAAACACTTTGTGTGTTTTGCGTTGTATGAGCCAGCAGGGGGAGCCCATAGTCTATAGGAAAGAGGTGCCAAGGTTTACCAGGTTTACCATTTAAAGGAATAGGGTTATGTTTATTTCCAGTTAATTTTCTGAGGGCTTCAGTCGAAGAGAATCAGTAAGTCGTGACGTAAAACGATCAAAAAAGAAAAATACACGTAAATACGAGATACCCACTGGTTCTATAAGATATTATGTACAGCCGCTGGAAGCCGACCCCTGGGGGCTTTTCCGAAATTTAACCCCTGCATGTACAGTATGTCGGCCTGTTTGCAGGCTACCTCTGCCATACACTTAATGCAATGCCTGCATCAGTGCAAAGACGAGTGTGTATGACAGAGAAACAAAGCAGGGAGGGAGACGTTGTGATGGGGTAGCCTCTGGAAGATGCATTTGGTCGTGGTCTATCTGAATGCATGGTATCTGTACTAGTCATAAACGACCACGGTGCATATTAAAGTTAATAATTTTTTTCTGTTTCCAGGCGGATGACAGCTGGAGTCACTACTGCTGTTGCTGCTGCCGGCGAAGATTTGCATGAACTGGAGCACCAACGGTTGACAATCCTCCTCCACCAACTCCAAAATCCAGGCTCCATCTCTTCGAACTCTCCCAAGCCATTATTTTATTTACTAAATGCCCATATCCCTCCGCAGGGTCAGAGAGTATTTTGAAGAAATTGTCAAATGGTTTGCGTGGTATTATTTTTATCATGTTGTCTTATCGATGTTGTTAAACGGTTGTCAGACTCACGAAACATCCCTTTCTCGACGAGTCACACCGATTTGAAAAGATTTGTGTGCCGTAGTTGTGGCAGTGGGAGGTGGATCTAGTTTTTGAAGAGCCTAGAGGGGCTGTGGTTCGGTGCCACTTATCATTAGATATGGCCACCGTTACAGAGTACGCTGAAGCGTCATCTTCAACTTAATTTTGTGATAATTCATAGTAAATTCACAGTTCGGCCAGTGTGGCAGGCGGAATATTGTTTTTGGCAAGCTAATGTTTGTTTTTACATGTCTAGGGAGGCGGTTGTTACTGCGTGGCAGGCTGGCTGCGAGAGTCTCCTAACTGGCCGCTTGGTCCCGCAGCTTGTCGCAGCTGAAGAAAATAGAACCAGTTGCCAACCAAGCGGTCGGCAACCAACATTTGCTTTGCGCGTCGCTGCACATTCGCTGAGGATTCACGTTTAAAGTTTCATTTACGAAGTATTGACTTTTGCAGCCGCTTGGATTTTGGCTTTGATTTGTTCATACGTTAATGGTAAAATTGTTGGCCGTAGACTTGGGTGGCTAACACCAACTAGCTATATAACCCTAACTCGTGCGACGACAGCTGTCATTGGAGAAAGGAAAGTGATCCCCCCAAATGCGTTTGCCAGTGAAGCGGTTTTCTGTTGGATTTACATCATCCGCCTTCCCATCAAATGGGCAAAGTTGGGAATAACATTGCAACGTTGGAATATAATGATATGCGTTATGCATTTCTGAGAACTGCGGTGTTGCTTCATTGGAGAGAGGCTAGCTAGCTCAGTTAGCTTGCTAGCTAGCTGGGTGATAAAAGTGCGACGTTTCATCTCCCAGTATTTTGGACATGAAGAGGATAATTCGCTATTCATAGGGCTGGAAGGTAAGCACCAATGAGAACTTCAATTGTTTTTCATGCAAGCTAGATTTGTTTGGCATTCAGCTTTTGAAGCAAAGCTGAGCCAACATTATCCACCTCCAGTCTGATGTTGGGGGTTTGTCGCCGCCTTGGCTTTCATGACTCAGACTATTAAACGGAACGGAACAGTGAATAGAACGATCCATGGGTGCTATATAATCAGTACTAGAAGGATAATATCATATGTTAATAGCTAAACATGATATATGAGCTCAATGGTCACACACAACTATCGTTAGTTTGTAACAAAAAGCAAAAATCAAAGCTTACGTCATTGTATAGTGTATCATTTTCACTTTTTGTGTAGCATTGTAGTTCCCCAGAACAGTTCCGTTTCGTTGAATAGACCGAGCCTTTGTGTGTGTTGGGCACAAATGCTCATCTTGCCTTGTACCCAGTGGGAAGTTGGCTAACGCATAGTGTGGTTAAGGCTACAAGATAAGTTTGCCATCATCCACAAGACTATTATATTGAACGTTAGCCGTGGGACAATGAAAGGCTGAAGCATTAATCTTTGGTGTTTTGGCGTAGGCGTTACAAGCCAGTGCGATGAGTTGGCCAACTAACTGCAACCATGGGTAACCTGTTTGCTGTGTGAACCTCTTTGAAAGTTTACTGGGAAATGTGTCTCAAATCTGAAATAAGTCTCCCATTGCCAGTTAAATATGAAAGATGGATCCATTTCTGTATGCATTTTCTGTCTAGACGATGTCAATGTTACTTTTGTCTGTGGTCGGCAAAGAAAAGGCGACAGAGTTCAACACAACAGGCTAGCTATCGTTAGCTGTATGCAACTGCTTTGTGCCCAGGCTTGAGTTAACAAAAGCTAACGTTAGCATGTCTACAATTGTGCCCATGGTGGTCGTGACTGCCTAGTAGTCACCAGATCCTAACCTCGGATGCCCTAACAATAATCGTTGTTCTCATCACTTTCAATTGAGGCTTACCTGGTTGTAAATCTGGTTATAAAATTGTCCTTATCTAACTAAATTTTCTACCTTGTGTTTTGGGGACAGTCTAAGTCCCTGTTTCTGATATAAGGATGTAAGCTCAGATTCATAATTTCTAGATAATTGCACTGACAATCTAACGGTTGTAATGACTAATATTTCTTGTGGAGTTTGGTGTTGTTGGACAGCCATCTGTGCACAGAGCCTGGAGGCTGGTGGAGTCCAATATAGACATTAAGAGAAAGAGAGAATTACCACAGATCGGCAGCAAAAGATGGTGTCATTTCCACAATATCGAAGATTACAAATTGAGACCTCTTCTGGCTCACTGAATAAAAATGCCTCTTTAATTGTTGAAATAAGTTCAGGGCACACAATGTCCTTCCAATCCACAGCTCATGACTAGCCACCAGTGCTAGTGATTTTAAATAACTGTTTAGTAGAATACCATGAGCTAAAAACAAGTTAATGTAATGTGGTGCTGAACAAACATATCGCCTCAGCAGTTATACTGCATCCCACAGATGTGCAATAAGCTACATTGCAAAGGTTACAGTGTAATGAGGCAAATTAGGTTTGCCATGGTTTACAAACTATTTTGCTGGTTTACTGAAAGTTGACTCATTCTAAATATTAGTCACAATGTAGTCTGATGCAATTACACTTTGGTAGAGAAAAACAAGTTAGAAAGAGTCTTGGATTTTTGCATCTACTTATAAAGAGGATCCATCAAAAATCATTACTGGTAAGTAAATACATGGTGCATTTGTTGTTTGGAACTAGTCTACTGGATGGATGAGGGGTGGTGCCTGGGATCATGTTTTGCCAAAATTAGTACTTTTTCTATCTTTCCCTAAGGTGTAAGCCTATCGGTAAACAAGTGAAAAATACATGTTTGGATCTCAGTTAGCTTTATCATAAAAGGTTTATTAGAGCATATTTTATTTTCACATCTGTCATACTGCATCACAGCCTGGTGACAAGACTTGGTTAACCATAAAGTCTCATGTTACTATTCAATCATGCATTAGAAGTCAAATAAAAAATGTAACAATTTTAGATATCATTATGATTCACTCTATTTAAAGCCCCTTCAGCAAGTTTTTTTCAAGACTGCAAAACAAAGTCACTGCAACAACCTGGGCTTATTAAGTAGTTATAACTAATGTGTTGGCAAACAGTCACCTACTCATATCATAGACACTCGTATATAGACACAAACCAACATGAGCATACCATTGGATGGTACTGATCATTCAGTCTTCTCTTGCCTTTCACCTGTTTTTTCCACTGAATTCTAAGAAACACAATCTTTAGCTTGCTAGATGCTCAATTTTCTTCACCAGCCAATTGTTAACTTTGTTCTTGTCTAAGGTGGTTATGTAGTGAAAGCAGCACAACGGCAACAGCTGCAGGCAATCATCACTGTCTGTGCTAAATGGGTTCTGATGTGAAATTAGTGCTTTGACAGTGCTCGCAGACCAATATGGAATCAATGGATTCATGCAAATAAGTCGCAAAAAAAGAGATTTGAAGCCTAAACAATCAGTTGCACGCAATATGGGAGCAAAAATGTGACCAGTCTGTTTTGTCAGATGCACATGAGATGGTCAATTAAAAAACACAGCTGAAATGCATCAACTTGGTGTTGGACCTTTGTCATAAAGGGCTGGGCAGGACACGATTTTCTTTTCTGAGTTTGTTTACTGGAAACAACCACTTACAATTTGATGTTTTGGGGCACACTCCACCCAAAACTATAAATTGGTGCAAATCTTAATTTATATAAACTTTTATTTATCATGTAACAGTTTAGCTCTCAGTGATGAACAAAATACTTGTGCTTACAGCACAAAGTCTTAACTGCGCTGCCTTGTTGAGCGGAAGTTGATGTTCACAAGACACTGACCAAGTACACATTTCAAAGCAGCTTGCTCAGCACATAAACAGAAAACATACAGACAGGTGACAAATTAAAAGAAAAACCTTTTTGTAAATGGGTTTAGAAACATAACAAACACAGAGGCTTTCATACAGGGCAAAGGGTAGGGCACAAAACGATGTACCCTTTATACTTACCGCACTTAAAACCAATCGAACACCATCATCAAATTGCTTAATGAAGGAATGTGAAAGAATGAAAGAATCGCGCCAGTTCAGTTACAGAGACTCATAGAATCCATGCCAAGATGAACTGAAGCTGCTATGGCAGCATTTGATGGCCCAACACCTTATTAAGGCAGTTAATATTAGTTTTTCCTTTTAATTTGGGACCTATTGTTGGGTTTTAGTTGCAGTGGTGAGTTTTTCACAGTGCAATTGAATTGCATAAAATACTGTCAGAAATCCAAGGGAAAATCCAGTGTGTCAACATTAGGATGTGGTTGCAGTACTTGGTTTGCAGGATGGGTTTCCCACCAGCTATAGATTCAGTGGCTAAATTATAAGATTTTAATAAAGTTTTGTTTTTTGTTTAAAATACAAGAACTCACTCATTTGGTCAATAACAATACTTCATCACAATAACTCTGCTGTAAAGCATAGAGCATGTGTCATTTGTGAGATACGACAATCATACTGACAAAACAGGATGGTCAGAAAAATACAAGCTTTTCCTTAATTTTACTTTTTCCCCCCCCCATAACACCTAAAGGAAGAAAGGCCTCCCCCTATTTTAGACATACGATCAGACTAGGGCATGTGAGAGGTGCAGAGTGGCATGATTGTGCCAGGAGTGTAAAGTGGGTATGTCATCCCATGAAAAAACTGTATTGACGTATAATGCAAATACATTTTTTGTCTGGCTTTATTTGTGTGTTTGCCTGCTGGAGTGTTGATGCAAGCAGCCAATGGACATTTTCACTTAATTTCAATCACAATGCCATATGGCAGTCCTTCTTTCTGGTTTTGCAACATTATCCACAATGGCCAAAGATATGATACGGATGGTATAGAAAATGTTTGCATTTTACAAATTTTTGTTATCATGTTTTTATTTCACCCAACCATGGTTTGCACAACTTTAAGTAAATATTCAGCTTACCATTGTTTTTCCAGTGCACTCTTGGGCCACCTCTAAATTTCACTTCACATTGTAAAATGCAGCTAAAGGGTAGCATTCACCATATGTACCATTGAGTGGTTTGTAGTGGGTTTTCTTTTAGTGGGTGGGTTGCAGCAAAATAGAAAACCTGGAGCAGCTGGATGTGGAGTGATTGCAGAAAGCTTCGAGAAAGAGGTGGAATTGCTGCCCCTCCACTTTGCTCACATTGGTCGAACGCTAAGCTGATGAACATTTCTCTGCTCAGAGTTGAACATTTTTCAACTTTAAGTGCACAGGATTTTTCTGCAAGAAATGCAGGAATTGCAGGTTGGATAAAAGGTAATGCACCATGGGCATAGAAACAGCATTCAAGATGCTTCAAACCCAGCAAATGAGATCACTAAGGTCTTCACTGCCAAGATGGATGCCCAGGGAGTTTTAGCCTGGTGACACAGGATCAAGTAGAACTAAGAAAAGTATAAAGTTTTGGGGAAATTTATCAGAAATGATTTCCAGCAAAGTGCACATTATCAAATATAAGCTAGTGAACAGGCTACAGTCTACCTCAACTCTTCATTTAGAGTTAAAGAGTTAAATATGCTTGAAAATATATTGACATCTGGATAGCTCAGTGAAAGAAGTTGCAACCCAGGTTCGTTCTCCCACCATTAAGGGTTTGAATTTTCCCATGAAATGTCATCTTTTTCCTATTCATTCTTTTTAGGAATATCAAATCAAATGGGGTGAAAATCAGCACCTACTTTACCTCTTCGTGTTTAAATAGTTGAGCTAATTTTCCAAGCTTATGTTACCTGCCATTGAAACACCTATCATGATCTTTCTTACCATTTTTTTTTTAGAATGTCATCAGAGGATAAGACTGTGGAGCCCTCTGACCAGGGACCCTCACCGCCCTCCAGCAGTGTAGGGGCCACGTCCACAGGAAGTCCTGCCCACGCAGACAAGCGACCACGTGGCAGGCCACGCAAGGATGCTGCTGCCATCCTACCCCAGGCACCACCCTCATCCACGCCTAAGAACAGAAAGAAGTAGGTTTTTACCTCAACAAGGAAATTATTTTGTATTTTTATGGCAGAGGGAATTATCATTCCTTGAATTAGTAGGACTTTGTTGTGCTGCTAAAATAATGTGAATTTAAAAAAATATATATATATATATATATATATATCTCAGTAATTTTCCAGTTGCCAGGTGTCAGGCCCATTACACTTTGTCCCCATATTTAGGGTTGTCCATTTGATATAGAAGTAGACAGTAGTGCGTTTGACGCATTGAGATGGCCATTCATGTATGGAGCCATGAAAACACTCCCTTGGGAATGACATTTTAAAATTTTTCCTTCTTAAAAGTTCACCATTCTTGAGTGTGAAACAAGATTGACCCGGGCACATAACCCAAAAACCAATATGGGACAGCTGTCTGTTTAAATTATGTATCAAAACATTTCAAACAAAGTTATGGCCACAATTCTACATCAGCTCAGGAGGTATCGTATATTAGATTAACCTTAGTAATCCTGAACAAATTTGGGTTGAATGGACTACAAACAAGCTTTTACAAAATCTATGATCTAGAAAATTTAGAACACCTTATCATGTGTCTTTTCTTATTGGCAGATTTATTTATCTGTCCTCAATTACTATAGCTCATTGTCTACATTTCTGAGAACTAGTGTAACATGGATTAGTATACAGTATGTGGCAAATTTATGGTGTTCTTGGTGGAATACAGAATATTTGTTGGTGTTTCTAGCATTGCCTGGTCCTGCCCAGGTCATTTAGCTGGCAGCAGGTTTTTTGGTAGGAATTATGGTTTAAAGTCCTTCTGATATAGGGTTTATTACAGTTCCACTGCAGCTCTAGGTAACACCAACAGAAATTTCTTATGAGGCATTGTACAAGATACCTGGGTTCTTTGTGACTCCCATAGCAACATATAATGCAGCTTAGAGCTGCTCTGTTATAAAATGCCCGCAAGGTTCTTAACTCTCTCCTCAGTCTGTCCTCTCAATCAATCTTAATACCCTGCCTCCCAATGGATCGTTTAATCTGCAAGCATCCAGATGATGCGTTAATGCCACAGTGGAAGGATGACCTGGGACAGACTTGAATTGCATCATGTTGATGAACAGGTCAAGAACAAACCATCAGCAGAAATGTGCTCCTCATGTGGTTCTTTATGTTGTTGTTATGGTCAGTGTTGTTGTGGCCAGAATTAAGACTGTAGGTGCTTGTGTAAAAACAGGTTTGTGATAAGGCTGTAGATTAAAATGCTGAAATGGTTATCACAGTTACTGAGCCCATATCGACAAATATGTATCTAATCTCAGATTCATTGAATTTGAAACACAGCACCTCCAGAAAGCTCAATAGTCCTCTACCTCCACCAACTCTCAACAATGATCAGAGCTTTGTGGATGGACCTCAGGTTGTACCTCCTGTGGGCTTTCAGCTATTTCAATACACCCTAATATCTAATAAAAATGCTCATAAAAATAAAAGGCAAATGCATGGCCCTGTTTTAAAACTACCTGTTTGGCAGATTAGGGACCAAACTACACTATTATGGGACACACTATGCTCAATCACAACATTCTCTCAGTTTTGTGTTCAGACAAACTGGCTGCCTCTTCTAATGGATATAAGCAATATGTATAAATAAATATTAAAATTACCAGTGTTAAGTGTTGTAAAAGCCAGTTTGCCTGTGACAAAGGAAGATGTGTCATAAATTGCTCTGCTAGACCTGGTTGTTGGAATTTACTCGATTTGCCCACGCTCCATCTGCTATTCAGTCCATTTCAGAATGGCATTGATCCGTGTCAGGTTTTCCAGGCAGCAGTCTGCTGGCTGGGACTACTTACCATGGCATTATTTTCACCTTTTCTTTTTTTTTCCTCTCTCTCCCTGTGGTGGGACTATGGAGGGAGGGGAGGGGAAGGGGGTAAGTTGTGCAGGGTATGGGGTTGAATGTTAGTCTTGAGCATTTGTCAGTGAAATAACTGGCTGTCTCAGTGCTGAAATGTGATGGCTTTAGCGTAGTTATATGTAATTACAGTTGAATGTTGTGTAGCTGTCTATGTAAAGAGGTCACCACCAACTACTTTGTCTGTATACACTAGATTGTGGTCATAGATGAAAATGTCACACACAGCTACTTCAATGTCATTAGTTATAGACAGTAATAATGTTTGCTATGTAAATGTAAAGGAAAGCCTGTGATACAGAAGGTGTGGTAAGTATATGGCTGAAAGATGTAAAAGGCTTGTTATTCTGCTGCAGTGGTAAACATTTTTAGCTTGGTCCTGGTACGTAGCTGTCTGACCTGCTTACATATGCTTATCAGGTGCAGTACAGTTTTGAAAATGTACATAATTGCAGTCTTCATTGATTTTATTTTTTACACTGTTCAAGCTCCTTGTCTCATAATCAGTAGCACATTGAACAAAGACCTTCAATAGTTTAATGAGAAATTTAATGAGAGTTGATTTTGTCAAATTTTGCATCTAAGATTTATTACAAAGCAACTGTATATTGATAAGTTGTTTTTGATTCTTTTGCTTGTTAGTGCAGATGTTTCACATAACTGATTTGTCGCAGTTGTTTTTCTAGGTCTATTTTTCTAATATCACATTCAGTCATCAATTATAATTAATTGTGGAAAAAAAAAATCCTGTTCCTCATGACGATTGTGTAAATTCAGATTCTGTCATGTGCAATTCTCAGTGTGATCCAAAAGCTGCAAGACAGCCCATATTTGGCTCAACAACATGAAAAGAGCTCTCTGTTAAGATTTGATCGTTTGTTTCCACCTTATTAGCATATTTATGTTTGACTCATGCTTACAGGTAATTATGTGTTTAGCCAAGGTTTGTTAGAGGCCTCTTCTATCATTCTTGGGTTTTTGGGTTGCTCCTTATCTTGACATGGAAGTCATTAAGAGGGAGGGGTTGATTTGGCATCCAGCCATTTGTGATTTTTCTCTCCAGTGGCATTGAAAATTACCACCACCCCCCCTTGCCCACAACATCATTACTTGACGTTGCTATTTAATTTGTATCCATGACAATTATCCCCTCCACATGGCGCTTCCAAGATTTGGTTAACATAGCTCCCATTGGAGGATGCTGACGCTAAGAGATCTCTCCGTACTGTATGGGCTGGTGTATGTGCATCTGTACGAGTTGTCACACAGGAATATGGTTGGAAATGTGAACGTTTTCATTTTAACAAAAGACACTTAAGTTCTCAAAAGAAAGTGAAATGTTATTTAAACACAATTAGCTGCCCAAGAACTTTGCCCAAATAAAATAGTCTATAATCCAAAACATTTTCATTTATATCAGGAACTATTTAATAAAGAATAAATATTAGATCACAAATCTGAAAAAAACAGTGATCGAGTTGAGTAAAGCTTTTCATGACAGTGTCTTCACTTTGTTTTAACGCCATTATGTATATAAAGCAGTATCATTACTTCAGACATGTAAAATGCATCATAGTAATAAATTGTTTGTCTTTAAAGACAAGGTTGCAGGGCAGTGATAAATTGTATCTTATAATCTCAGCTTGGCCCTTCTAAAAATGACTGAATATAATTTATTATTATTTATTATTAATTACTTTGCATTAGTCAGTGGAAAATTAACTAGAGCACTGACCTTTTCACAAAGCTGCAGTGCTGAAAACAACCAGCACTGTATTACTGATGTATGTACAAACCCAGCTGTGATGTTTTTTTTTTGTCATACCTCAAGTAGTAGCTGTTTATTACAAAAGATAATGTGTGTGTGTGTGTGTGTGTGTTTTTATTGGCTGATATGCTCATGTATTCAGAAATGTATCTTAAGTATGTGTAATCATGGTAATTCTGTTCTCTTTCCTTATTATTAGAACAGTAGTTACCTATCCATGGACTTCCCCTTTTCCCTTTAAACACCATAATAATCAAATGTGTCAGTATGAAAGGAGAATGAATTTTGGTGGAATTTGCTTTCAGTCTCATAAACAATTGTTCCCTTTAGTTTTAGTTTTGAAATGATAACAAAAAACACTAAAACATAGTCAGAAACATGATTTAAACAATTGTGTTGTCCTCTGTGTCATTGGTTTCATCCAAAGCTTCAATCAATAATGCCCATTTATATTCTTATGTGATATACATGCAGCTCTTGATTGCTCAAATAATCCTGAGCATATGACTGTTGAAAACTCGAAACATGACTCATTCACATTCATGATGAGATATTTGTTTGTGTACTCCTAAATTACAGAGCTATTATCACATAATAAGTGATGTCTGTGTTCTGATTTGAAATTCAATAAGAGCATGTTCAGTTAGACTCTAATGAGTTGTTATTCCTCAAGGGAAATGATAAAGGTACTTGTTCCAAGTTGCGCTGAAGATGAACACGAGGGTCTTAATTTTGGCGTTACGAGCAGCAATACATTTTGATTGGTTTGTGGATTGCGTTACATGAATGCCACAGTGTCTCTTTATTTTAGCTCCCAGTTACCTGAATGTTTAGAGCAGAGTTATCCAAACTGGCCATCTTCCATCTTTAAAATCCATGTACAACTAGTCTGTATTGAGCCACCCCCCATCCCCACCCCCAATCTATTGCCCTACTGCCTTGCCCAGCGGCTTGAGTGCCTCCATTAAAAATCAGTGACAGCTGTGATTATATTTAACTAATTTATGACCGCATCGCTACCCCCTCTCTTGAGACGAACCCAGACACTTTTCCTTGTGTTTTTCTTTTCACTTCCTCTGTTTATTTGTTTGTTTTTCTTCCTCACCCTAGGGGTCGCACCAGAGGGAGAGTTGTTGTGGATGAGGAGGACAGCATGGATGGGACTGAGATAACAGAGTCCGTAGGCCCTCAGGACACAGGTGAGACTCTGCGATGCTCTTTTTTGATCCATTATGTACATGTTGGTTCTGTTGGGAGTGATATAAGACTTGAACTTGCACATCCAGGCAGCCTCATGCAGAGAGTGCTTCAGAGGATATTTCGGTAAAGGTAAAGGAGTCTCCCTCTCCTGGAAAAGAATAGATGAGAGCTTTTTTCTTGGCACCTCATGCTTCTACTTCAGGGCTATAATTGAAAGGGTTTAGCTTGAGCTGTGAAGCTGCAGTGGGTGTGTTTTTTTTTTTTTCACCCCTTACTGCTTCCATCTCTCCTCCTGCTCTGAGATTGGCATTGAGGTGCAGTGGGAAAGAGCCCAAGGCTAATGCCCTCTAAAAGCTTTTTAAAATCCCATCAGTCTCTCCAGACCCATTTATGTGCTTTTTTTTTATGTGTACATCACATCATGTGACCATGCCTCCCATTCTCATACATCTCAGTGCTGCCCTGTTGCTGTGGTGGAGATATTGGGGAATCAAATTCTGCCAGTGGCTAGCTTTTCTTTTATTAGTTGTAGTTTACCTTATACCAACAACAGCCAATTTTTATGAGTTTTAAAACATATGGTTAAAAAAAATCCATAATGAAAGAACCCATTATTGGGTTTTGTCTTTTAGGCTACTCCCTTGTCCACTTAAACCCCAGTGGTTACCTCAATGGCTCTCTCTGCCTCCAGGCTTTTGGCAAAATGAAATCTACGATTCTATATGGTATTGTCCCTAAAGTGATATTTGGGCAGCTGAGGTCAAGCAGAAAATATCTGTGTTCTGTTCTGATTTTTCTGTTTAAAAATCCTGAAATTATTGGTAACCACATATTCAAACACATTTTTACATTGAAAGTTTTAGCATAGTGACATATTAAATGCTTAATCACAATATTGTTAAATATTAGGCTATAAAAACAAAGGTTACATCCCTCACTCATATGCCAAGACTGTAAGAAGCCTTTCACAGGTAGATTTGGTTATTAGGAGGTAATGAGCTTGAATTTGTCCTTGTGTAATTCCACTGGATGACACTGAATCATTACGGTATTAGCCTAATTACATCGCAATGTAATGTTAATAAAAATGTTACATTGCCCAAAGTCTAAGTGAGCGGTACTTTTGGGAGTTGTTTTGCCTGATTAGTATGGTGAACTTGGCCTTTTTTGTAATTTAGATCAAAAGCACTCATGATAGCAACAAAATTGAGTTGAGTTGTATTTCAGGCAAAATATTCCCCATTAATATTAAACCTCACTTCTTGAGACATTTTGGCAGCCATAATTCTTGTTTTTTTTCCATGCCTCTGTTGTTATTACTATTCTGTACCAGAGCTTGATGTTCCCAGTGGGTTTACCGTAATCAGTGCTTGAGCATATGGTCCCCATATTTTACCATCCTTCTCACTAATAAAGGCTGTGTTTTTGACCTGGAGGTAACTGACTAGAATGCAGTCAACCTGCCCTATGACAGCTTGTATCAGCCAGAAGCTGCATGCTGATTTTACAGTAATAATTGGCAATGAATTGAAGAGCAACTAATGGCATAGAGGCAAGTGTGGAGTGGGTTGTAATACTCACTGATCTACTGGGGGGGGGGTGTAATGCTTCATAAATTGTTTACTGACGAACTGATCATTTAATTTTTTTGTTGTCATCAGAAACACAAATCCAGCCAGTGGAAACTGTGGAAGTGGTGGCCAGTGAGGTGCCAGAGGAGGACAAGCCCTCTTCCCCTCTGGCCCAGAGCCCTCCAGCCGAGAGTTCAGCAGGACCATCTGTCTCAGCGAGTAGAGAAGTCAAAAGCAGGTTAGAAACACTAAACTTCCGCCGGACCACAGTTAAATGAGAAATGAAGAGTCTTGAGAGTGCTTTTAAAAAAGTGTTTATATGAATGGCTACATGAACAGGCACTGGTATGCAATTATGCATTTGTGTCCAGCAATGTGGCATGCTGTTTGCTTTGCTCTGTGCACATGCATGGATGGATTCAAATGGAGTCATCAGCTGGTTAAGGCAGCACTCTCTTCCCAGGTGCCACTCTGTTAAAGGTTATAATCAATCTTCTGGCCTGTCTCTGCTATTGATGTTTGTGATGGAGGGCAGACCAGCAGCTTCCTAGGGGATCCTATTAACAAGGCCATCTTATCACTTACAAATGTGATAAATATTTACCGCACGTTTTATTTCTCAACTTTCCATCTCTTGACTACTATTCTATTTAGTCTATTTACCACTCTTCTCTAAAAAGCCTTTCTCACATGGAATACGCAACATTTCCATGACCAGTAATGCGTGTAAGGTGATGGTCTTTGTTTCCAACTCAGGTCTTTCACAAAAAAAAATCATCCTGAATTAACTCCTTTATGTGGTTAAAATTAAGCGTTTGCCTCACAAACATAAGCGTTGTGTGTTTATATGTCTGTTGTGCCCAGACAGTCCTAATGCCATAAAAAGGGGGCCTTAATTCATGGTGACATGCATGGCACTGTATTAAGTCACAGTAGGTATATATAATTAAACACCCCCTACCACCCATTTTCTTTGTTTCAGTGAGCGACTCTGTGCCTTCTGTTACTGCGGTGGCCGTAGCCTACTGGGTCAGGGGGATCTGCAAGTATTCTGCACCACGCCTCAGTTTGAAGCACTATTCAGCCACAAGGGTGGAGGAGGCTCGACGAGTGATAGCATTGATGGTGATAAAACCACTCAGCCAAAAATGACTGGAGAGACCACCTCAGGACCGAGGGAAAAGACAAAGTAAGTAGGCTTGGCTGACAGTGTTGTCACAAATGGTTTGGCTGTCAGTGTTGATCAGGACAGCAAAGTTGTCTGTGGTGTCTCCCTGTAGGAAGTTAATGAGCTGCATGAAATCAGAATTTGCTTATGGCCTCACTTCACTGATTGTTTGGTTGTCCTGAGTTCCTGTACAAGCTTAACGCTGGTTGGGAAATAGCAGACGCTGTGGGGAAGTCTTACTAGTGGCAAAAAATTACTTTGGCTTTATGTTGGGTGAAAATCCTCTTTAAAATGGTAATAAACTTGTTAATAAATGCCCACAATTTTACATACAAATTCACTCGTTCACACAATCACCTACCACACCTACACAGACTGCACAAGCCAACGGGCATCCCTCAGTTAGCAGGTTGTGTTGTGATCCTACATTTGAAGGCTAAATTATCACCTTGCATTAGCGGGCATACTATCTGTCAGTGCCCTGAGCTCAGGGATGCCACATCAGGTGACATGAATCTCTCCTCTGTGTGTCTGCGTGAGTGTATGTCTGCGTTTGTGTCTGCGTGTGCGTGCGTGCATGAGCGCTTGCATGCGTGCACACTGTGCCAACAAAGGACCCTCCTCGGACACTTTTTGGCCAGCTGCCTAATTTGTTTTGGTCCTTTGGAACCAATTGGGTGTCTCTCTGGGCTCCCAGTGACGTAATCGGCAGTGTGAGCAGTACGGGTCTGGCAGCAGGCCAAGCCAACCAGTAGCTGTTGTGTTGTTGCTGTGCGATTGGTCATTGGGGCCAGCCCTCGGTTGAGCCACGCAATGGCAGAGTAGGGAGCCCAGGGCAGGGGGAGAAATTATATATTGATTTGTCAGAGAAGCAGTGATGGTGGACAAAGGGGAAAACTGTGGAAATGTGAGGAGGTGGGAGAAGATCATTTCATAATTGGTGATGAAACTTTGGCTCTAAACAACAAGCTGTCAGGGCTATTTGTCATGTTTGTGCCATCATGCTTCCAGAAGCCAGTCTCTTGATTTTGGCCGTTGGTTTGTTTACTGGAACTTAGGTCCTTTTTAAATGCTAATGCTCCCTCTCCACATTTTCCGCATGCTATGCGGCTCACTAGTTCAAGCCAGGGACTCAGAGAAACACATCCTTTTCAACAGATTTTATGAGACAGAACAGCCAGCCTCTTGTGCACACGCCAAACAAGATGGCCCTCTTCCTCCTCCTCCTCTCCCTCCTCCCCCACAGCTTTTTATTTGCTCTCTAACATTTTTCCCCCAGCTCATTCTCTCTGTCTTCATCTCTCTGCTTTAGTAAAAACTGCACATCGTCCTCTACCCTTTATTTCTCTGGTTTCGATTCATTTTTAAGTTGATTCATTCTGTCCATCTCTTGCGTAGCAAATCTTTTAGCTGTCTTCTTCTTTAAAAAAAAAACCTGTGCTGCCCTGTTTTCTTTGCTAACCTTCTCCTTTGTTTCAGCGGGTCTGAAAGCTGCGAGGAAGAACCAGACCCAGCCAGTCGATTTTGGGATGAGCTTTCTCATGTCGGCCTTCCACAAGATCTTAAAGTCCAGTCTGTCTTTGAGTCAGGTAATACCAACAAACCTTTATGGAGAGTTAACATTTAGATAAGTTTGCATCATCTTTAAATGCTTTATATGTTGATGTGAGTTTAGAGATATTAATTTGACTCTGACTCTTTCATTGTCACATCTTTTATGTTTTGAAATTTCAGGGCAATGCTGGGCACATCAGAGTTGTGCCTTGTGGTCCGAAGGTGTTTGTGAGGGCGAGGGACAATCTCTGCTTAATGTGGACAGAGCCATTGACTCAGGGAGCACAAAGGTGAGTCAGGGAAGAACATCCATGGACTAATAGGTGTTAACACCATCTTAATGTGTTGGGGCAGAAGGGAGGGTCTGCCTCAGTGAGGCACAGCAAAGCTGATGGATCAGACTGGCTGGTAAAGGTCGGCCCGGCAGCGTGGATCTCTCAGCTGTGAAATGGAAAAGGTCACGCCACTCAACAGGGCTGAGCTCTCATGGCAGCTTAGCTCCTAGCGTTAGCGGTGGCACAGCTCACAGCTCTCCGATTGCGTTTGCAGCCCATTGGTCGTGTAGCCCATCAGTGAGTCTTCTACTTCATCTCCAGAGTGGCTATTAGTGCACACTCGTAGAACTGAGAGAAATATGGGTTGTATGAGGATCTGTCAGCGGTCTGATCGTCAGGGGATCAAAACAGGGGTTTAAACAGGGGTCTTGATCCTGAGCTGAGAAACCAGATGACCATTTTTTCCAAAGAGACATTAAAGGATAAAGGACTTGCCATAAGATAAGTCACTCATAAAAAATGCTGTGGGCATGAGTTTGTTGTTCCCTTGGGGTTTTTTTTATTATTCATTTTAGATGAGGACAAAGACATTTTGGACTTATTTTGTGATGTCTCTCTTTCTGCAGCACTGTGCATACTGTAAGCGCCTTGGAGCATCCATTAAGTGCTGTGCTGAAGGATGTGCTCAACTTTACCATTACCCCTGTGCGGGGGCAGCTGGGACCTTTCAGGATATCAGGAGTCTCTCGCTCCTCTGCCCAGAACACATTGAATTGGCCATTCACAAATGTAAGTTGGGTAAAGATGGGGTTGGAGAGTGGGGGAATTGGGTACACTAAATTGAATTTAAAAGCTATGGTAAAAATAACTTAGAGATTTGATTCATTGTATCAACTTCACTGTTTGCAATAAGTTTATCTCCCATATTTCCCCCACTCAAAGCCTGTCTCTGTTTCATTTTCCTGCCCATAGTTGTAGATGATGTAAATTGCGCACTATGCGATAGCCCGGGGGACCTACTGGACCAGCTCTTCTGCACCAGTTGTGGTCAGCATTACCATGGGATGTGCCTGGACATGGCCGTGACCCCTCTAAGGAGGGCAGGTTGGCAGTGCCCTGAGTGCAAAATCTGCCAGACATGCAAGTGAGTCACCTTCCTGACCCCTAAATAATGTATCTCCTACTGAATGTTTTTCTACTGTTTTCTATCTTTCTCTGTTCTTCCTACTAATTTTCTCAGTAGCTGCCGGGCATGATGATCACTGCTGGTTTGTTTACTTCCGAGGTTTGTGAGCAGCTAACTGGATGTTGTACCCTGAAGCTCTGTCTTATAACCTCTGACCTTATATAAACAGCACGGATCTGTTAGCAACCAGGCCTGTTTGCTTTAGGTGAACATTGTCCATCGATCTTTCAGTTTCATATTTACATAGAAACCCTAGTACTGCATGATGTTATTGGATAGCATGGTATTTTTCAAGATGAGATGGGGTTCACAATATTTTGTCACAAACTGTGATGGATGGATGGGAATACAGACTGGTTCCAAATTGTCTGATTCCTTTGAATGGTTTAGATGTGACAACACGCACAACATGGCTTTTATTGTGGTTACACCAATGGTAAATCTTGCCAATATTTACTGAAGTGAAAATAATTGAAATGACATCCAGTGTTGGCCAGAAAAAAAGTCAGGCACTCTCTCTTTTTTTTTTTTTTTTTTCTCAA
>NW_019525408.1:1027199-1110536 GCF_002814215.2 Seriola lalandi dorsalis | reverse complement strand
AATTTTATTGTACAAGCACTTATGTTTTTACCTTTAGCACTTATTTCTCCTGCCCCAAACTCTAATTCCAAATACACCCCTCCATCTCATTAATTTCTCATTTAAATCTTACCCTGTTCATTTATTTATTATAGCAGTATTATTACATACAATATATATTATAGATATATATACACTTATATAATTATTTAATTACTTAATTTTTTTTTTTTATTTTTTTTTTTTATTTTTTATTTTTTTTTTTTTTTTTTTTTTTTTTTTTTTTTTTTAAATATATAGTGTTTTGGGCAGCTTCTTTTTATTTCTAGTATGAATAAAATACTGAAGTCAAAGTGCCATTTTAAATGAACAGTGAAACTTAAAAGGCATGCGGCTGAGATAGAAACCAAATGATCACTTTTTTTTTCTTTTCTTTTTTTTTTTTTAAACCCAAAGCAGCTCTGCTTGCTGGCGCATGCTGTCAATGTGGATATTTCATCAAAAAATGCTGTTATTTATTTGCTTGTGCCACTCTGTGGTTCTGTTGCTCACAGCACTATGGTCAACAAAACTGTTCAGTATTTTTTGTAAAGCAGTATTTAAAAATGTTTTTTGTCAAGTCGCTTACGCAAAGAACAGAATGAAATTGGTTTAAGACGAAGCAGAAAACGAAAAAGTTCATAGATGTACTCCATATTTTGACAGCTTGCTTAGATTTCAAGTGACGATCATTTGTAACATTATGTCACACCATTATGCAGCTATGTAGTTGAAACATAATTATTTTGATGCCAGTGTTAATGTTCAAAAATAGACTATTTGTACTATTCTGTGTAAATCTAATGGCATCTACTCAGAACCAGCTACTCTAAATGAACCTTCTGATTAGAGCATTGCCTTGTAAATTCATTCCATGAAGCTCTGAAAATATTGATGTTATTTTTATGCCTCTGCACTGGCGACAGCTGTGGCTGGGGGCATTATGTTTTCAGGTTGTCTGTCCATTCGTCTGTATGACAATATTCCAGGAACGCTTGGAGGGAATTTCTTCTAATTTGACTCAAACGTTCACTTGGATTCAGTGATGAACTCATTAGCATTCGGTGGTCAAAGGTCAAGGTCACCATGACCTGACTAAACACATTTTTGGCCATAACTCCATAATTCATACTCTAATTATGACTAAATGTAGCACAAATGTCTAAAAGGATAAAATGAAGAAGTGATGACCATTTGACTTCATATTGTTCTACAAAAAGGACTTCTGACCATTATTCAACACCGTAACTCAGGAAGGGGAGATTGTGACCATATTTCCTGCCACTTGATTGGTTGGCAGAGGCATACAACCACAAGGCAGTAGTTCTAGTTCAGTCTTATTCCCCAGTACTGCCTCATAAATTTTGTTGGAAAGAGTCTTAAATGTACACAAGCTCACTGTGGGCCTCGAGAGGTTTCATGCTTATTTCCCATTCTGTGACGAAAGTGCCAAATCTGCATTGCAGACACACTGTTATTCATACTGCATTGTGTCTGAATGACTTTAAATGACATGGTACTAAGAAGGCCTACTTTGCTACGCAGAACTGCAGAGTTTGCATCCAATGTGGAACACGAACCAGCGGGCAATGGCATCACACCAGCCTGCTGTGCGAGAACTGCGTCCAAAACCAGGACCCTGCTCTGTGCTGTCCTACGTGTTCTTGTATCCTGGACCCTGAGCATCACAAAGACTTACTATTCTGCCACACTTGTAAAAGGTAATGAACATTTGTTTATAACGCTGATATGTAATAATGAATGCAACAATTTTGTTTTTCATGTTTCCTAGTAACACTAAGGAAACACTAGGAAAACTGCAGTAATAAATATGTCACATTTTAGCATTGCACAGAGGTCTCTGTCGAACAATCCTTTAAATTCCTTTGCACTCCTTTCAGATGGCTACACCTTGAGTGCGAGCGTCAGAACTCAGGCCAAGCAGAAATCCACCCCAGAGAGGACTATGTCTGTTCCAACTGCAGGTCTCCTGCTGCAGAGCAGACGCTACAGGCAGAGGATATGGATACTGGCCCAGAGCTCAGCCCTCAGCCTGCCTCCATGCACACAGACACTGAGACTAGCCTACAGCTGGCTCAAAAGCACACGGACCTAGAACCTGGCACTCAGCTGCCTCCTGAAATGCACAATGACCCCAAACCGGAATTACTTGCTGTTCCATTGCACTCAGATCCAGAGCCTGTTCAGGCTACTGTCCAGGAGGAGAAGCTGGCCACGTCAGCCCAGAAGCCTGGTGGGTCTTTGTTCCAAAAAGGTTAGATTATACACAGGAAGATAACTGCTCTGATCTATTTCCTTGTCTTTTAATTTTTTATCTTGAAGTTTTATTTTCCTTTATTCCCCAAGTGTCCCTCCTGGGAATCTAATCTGTTTTATCACCATATTAATCATGTCTTGTTAGTGCAAGGACAAGCCAAGGAATGTAACTCTTTTGATGTATATGAAAGAATCCACAGAAGCACCAGGTTATATGATTGGAAATTAAAGACAATCTTTGTAGTTGAGGGTCCATTGACTCAGCCTCTAGCCATGCAGAAGCAGTTGAAAGTTTTGGCTGTGCAACACCAAACTGGGCCGTAGTGTCAGCGCTGATAAAGTTTTGAAAGTCACAGTTGTTGCAGATGAAAGGATTGGGAAGAGAGTTTTTTGGACTAGGGCCAGGGAGAATCACTCGGTCTTTTATTTGGAGCATTTTCTGAGGACTCCCCAATAAGCAGATGGTGTCCAACTAGCGTCAGATTAAAGCGACTCCATTGTCTTTGTAATTCTGTGTTTTCAAAAATGAAAGTACTTTGTTTCTCCAGTGTTTCTCCTGGGGGAAGTAGTGTTTGCTGCCCATCAATGTGAATGAGAAACTGATACTTGAACACTTATTTTTTTTTTAGGTTTTTAATTTAGTTCATAGGGAATTGAAACTACACAGTGCAGCTTGAGGCAGAGATGGACAGTTGAGTTACCTGCTCATACTACTGTAATTTAATTTTACTTTTGACTTTCAATTTGACTCTCAGACTAGGCCAGAGTTGTTGATACTACTTAGCACAGGGAGAGGTTGATAAGGCTCTATGGCCATGTCTGCCAAAGCTAATTTTTGTTTATTACGATCCTCTCGTGCATCGCTGTGTGTGCGCTTGCCAGCACCAGGTGTGTGACAGTAAATCAAGATACAACAGGATTTGTTTGTTATACAGTGGCTTGAACAAGATTCAGACTATGACTTATGGCCTTTGGATTCAGGGACTTGAGGTTTGGGCTGAACACAAGAGTTGTGTTGTTTTAAAGTAACAGTAATTATGGTTCTTTAACTCACCTTCAGTGAAATTTCTAGAAATAGCCATCTTGTTTTCAAGTCAAAACCCTTTGTCATTCGACTTGAACTTAAACGCAGAGTGTTAAGCATCTCTAGATAGAGGGTATTTAGTCGCAGTCGCTGGTCACAGGATTTCTGTAATTTGTTATAGTGCAAGCTGTACAGACAAACAGAGTTAAATGATGCTGGTATTTGTTTGTCTGAAGTTCAGGGCTGCACCTCCACTCTGGTTCATGTGCGGTCTGAGATCTGGCTGGGGATGCCAGTGGTAGCTAGGCTGCCCACTCTTGTCTAGACAGCAGACTCCAGTGGCAGGAGAAAATGGGTTGGAGCAGCATGATGGTGATGATATCAGATCCCCCGTCTGCAAACCTGCCTTAGAGCTACACTGGCTCATTCTTGGCTGCTCACACAGCTTGCTCGCTCTGCTTACCATACACATGTGCTCACATTTTACTAGCTTTTTCCTGTGGTCATGAACTGCTTTATCATTGGACGTAGCTGGCAATGCAATGCCTCCCCCACTGTGGTTTTAAATATGTGTTGAGTGTACACGTGAGCTGTGTATGGATTTGAGATGAGCTTTTGGAGGTTTGTTAAGCGAAAACAAGATTCAGTCAAGCTTTACCTGTTTCCCAGTATGCATGTCTTAATGCTCTCTGCACCTGGTAGTAGATGTTGTTTAGGAATGTGGGTTCTAGCTTCTCGAATTGAAGGGTAAAGTTTTCATTGCATTTTTTGCACTGTATTTGATATTCCTGCCCCAAATAAGAGAAAGGACTTTATTTTGATAATGTGCTGAAAATTACTGAAATATATATATATATATATATATATTTATTTATTTATTTATTTTGGTTTTGTTATGTGAGATCATGACTTTACTGCCAACCCGCCCACACATGTAATGTAATTAAAGTCATTAACCAGAGCTGTTATTACCTGCCAGGATTCTCCACCACTCAGGGTTTAACAGCAGGCTTACCGTGACTCAATTGACAGATCCATTCAGTGAGGGAAAGTTAGACCTGACTTAAGGCCTCTGCTGCATTAATCAAAGCCAAGTATTTATCTAAAGCATCACAGTATTCACAGTAGGAGATATAGGAAGCAGGGTGTTAATATGAATGAGAATGTGTGTTCAGCTTGGTCAATAGTTGAAGGCTGGAGATGGTTGGAAGCCCATCTCCTAATTGACTTTCTGGCATCGGCACCGGATGAGCACCTGCAAGCTGCACAGTCATGAGCCCAGAGCACACAGACCCTGGGATGTTGGTTGTCATGGTTACTCCCTTCCCTGGCAGAGATGCTTAGCAGGTGCATGTGTGTGTCAGGATCAGTGTGACATGGGAACTTGTGGATTGAAATGGTGGGTGCCTCGTTAAGACTAGGCTATCTGTACTGTCAGAGGCTGTCTGGCAGTATATTGGCTCGATGTGTGGATGCCTGATAGCCAGGAATGACTAGTTCTATTCATGCCAGACTAGTCAAATGCATTGATGTCTTTGATACAAAACCAAATGGAGAGAGAGGATAGGAGACACTACAACGCCAAAGAGAGAGAGAGAGAAGGAGAACCTAGATTAATACCAAATGTAGCCTGATACAAGCTTGTCTCTACTGCTTGTAACTGGAAAGCCACCCCCCTTCCAGTAACACTTCTGTCACTTCCATTTCAAGGCTCATGTAACAGTTCATTAAGTATGAACAGCAAAATTAATTTTACATCCCTATATAATGTCTAATCTTTTTCTATGTGCACTTGTAAAGAACCATATAAAATTATTTTTTTGGTTGAAGAGATAATTGGTAATCTGCAACAAATAGTTTTATGTGTTAAATGAGAGTTTATAAAGAAAATTGTTCACCTTTTTCAAAGAAAAACTGTGATTTTACTAAAAGCAGATGACATTAATATTTTTTCCCACAACTTCAGGATTCATCTCATAGTACAGTCTTGTTTGGTTTAAGTTTCTTTGGAATATCTGTCTAGAGTCAATTAAGCATTTAGTCAATTGACAGAAAAACAATTAACTACTTTTATTATCAGTTAATCATTTTAGTAATTTTTCATCCGAAAATAGTGAAACTGTCACTCAAATGAGCACATTTTCTGCTTTTCTCTGTCACACCTCATTGTGAACCAAATATTTTGAGGTATTCAGACGTTGGTTCAGACAAAACAAGACATTTTAAGATGTCACATTCAGCTCTGTGAAATTGTGATGGCCATTTTCAATATTTTTTTTTATCTATCTAAGACTAAATGATAAATTGGAAAAAATCATTAGCAGATTAATTGATCACGAAAACTATTGTTAGCTGCAGCTCTAAATAGGTGGTTTAGAACTGATGCGAGCAGAAATGTCTTTATCTTTTTTCTCCATCGGGGTTACTGCTGGGCATCCAAGCCTGACATTTCTGTACTGTCTGCTTTCTTTATTTCTTCATTGCCTTACCACTTTATCTTAATGTGCTCAAAGTCTATCCAGCCTCTTCAGTTTAGATTCTTTAGTTTCTCTATTGACATACGAGCATTCCTTTTTTTTCATAGAAGCTCCTTTTTTAATGAATCTTCTTTCTTTCAGATGTCTCAGTGGAAGCAGATGTTGAGAGACAGGTTACTGAACCTTCTGTCAACAGACTCCTCACAGAATTCAAACCAGGTTTGTACTCACAGCTTGTATTTAGTAATTAATCTGCATTGTCGAACCTCATGTTGATTTGTAATAACATAACAGTGATTGTTGTTGTAAAAGTTTGTGTTAAATATATTGCTCACAGTTTATTCATGCTGTTAAAATGCCGTGTAAACATTGTTTACAACTACTATTAGACCAGACCACTTCCCACCAAATCCATGTGTCATTTACATTAATGAGATAAACATTTCTGTCGCGATGCTGATCACATGAAGTCCATTAGCTTAGTGTTATGTTGGTTTCCACTTTATCATTTTTCATTTGTTAATGATGTGCATGATGTGGCTATATCAATATATGTTTTTCTGACCACTGTGTATTTCCTCCAACAGAAACAAAACCAGCAGCAAGAACCCAGCTCACATCTACAGAGAGTCCTGCATCTTCAGCGACTCCCAGCCAGGAGCCGGAGTCTGTTCCAGCCCAGCTCTCTACAGAGGCTCTACAGACACCGGACACCACATTACAAATCAAACCAGCAAAGACAGAGGCCTGCTCTGAACAGGGCATGGCCAACCCCAGCACAAAGGATTTTAAGGCCATCATCTCAGCCACCAAAGAACCAAGTACTGCATCAGTACCTTTCACGGACCAACCAATGGAAGTCTCACTACCCCAACCTTCAAGTATGGATGTAGTCAGGGCTTCTTTTCTGGAAACTGCTCCAAAAGAACTTAACAAGGAGATGAGGGAGGGTATTTTTCACAGGAATCTGGCAGAGACTGTTAAGCCCTCAGCTTCCACTACATCAGAGGAGATGGACACTACACCAGAGAGCAAGCCTAATCTGTCATTTCCCAGCCTGTCTTCAGAGGAGAAACCCCTCAAGACGTCTGTGGAAAGGTTGGCTGAAATGGTTTCTTCTTCTTCCCACTCCTCCCCTCTACTCCGAGGGACATCTCCGAGAGAGCCACCACAGACCCATATCCTACCTTCACTGGGTGACCACAGCAGCGTGATGCCCACCACCACCCTCATACCACTCACCCCAAAGATTGGAATGGGAAAGCCAGCCATTACCAAGAGGAAGTTTTCTCCTGGGAGGCCACGAGTGAAACAGGTAGGAACCTGGATATCACCTCACGAAGAATCACTGATGCGTTTTGTGTCAGGATTTGGGTGGTTTTTCACTGTCCCTGCCCAAATGATATATCCCTGGAGCTAATAAATGGTGCTCATACCTCGTGTACTCCAATGGCATATGTGTCCTGTGGGCTCTGCTCTAAGAGGTGGAGGATTTGTGTTTGTTTTTCTGTTTGTTTTTTTTTTTGGTTTTTTTTTATTTGTTGAAGGGGCTTGTACAGTTTAAGATATGTTTTACAGTTATGCCGATTTAATTTTTTTAAATGCTAATCATTTTTCTCTTTTGTAATAGTAGTAGTAGCATTACTGTAGTAGTATTCAAGCATAACAGGAGGACAGTACAGCAAATGATGCTCCCTCTCAACTCCCCTTGCCCTCTTCACATGTTTGTGCACCACATGACTAGTTAGTCACAGTGTTCATACAGAGCTCAGTTGAGGTATTAATTATTTCGAGAAGGAATTGTCGTGTTTTTTTTTTTTGTTTGTGTGTTTGTTTTTTTTAATGGCTGAAACACATTTTACTGACCATCCTCAGCATATTCCACCTCAGTTGTACGGTCATCGGTCTCTGCTCATCTCATGTCCATGTTACAAACATGTGCCACTTTATTGTCCCATTGAGAATGAGCATTCATCAAGTCACAAATTACCACTACCATTACCATGTCCAAGTTATCTCCATATTACACCATGAAATGCAGTGGGTCACTTGTGGCTGTGAAAAAACGTCCTAATATTAGTGTCTCAGTGTCGCTAAAACAAGTGAATTATAATAGACTATCACTGACACTGAATATAGACTCTCTCAGACAAATAATAATGGGAATTGAATGACACCCATGGCTATAATATATTATGAATGATGCTGGTGAGGGTAGACTAATTTAGTTTGCGAAATGTTTTTTTTTTTTCCCCAGATATATCCCATCTCTTAAGTAAACATATGGCCCAAACTAATTTGTTACACAAGGCCTGGGGAAATCTATTCCAGAAATTTGAATGTTACTCCTCTTTAGTCCAGCATGCTTTTGTCTGATGGGTTCATGTGCTTCCGTGCTGACGCAATTCCCCTTGTTTTGTCAACATGCCAAACATACACCGTTGTCATGGCGAGAGGTTACAGAGCCTCTTTTCCTGCTTTATAGTGCCATGATGCCCTGGCAGATCCTGCTGTGTGAAATGCAACTAACACAATTGTGCTCACTAGTTTTGCCTCTACAAAGAGTCTATTAGAAACATGCCCCCCTAACTCATATGCATGAAAACCCTAAGGATTGGCTTTAACACAGAATGTAACCTAATAACTTAAACACCTTTCGGCACATCTGATGCTCTCCCATACTGTAGCTCTGCAAAGATGGGTGTGTATTGAATACTTCCCCAATAGCTACATTAGAAGCTCACTACATCTCTAACATCTTTCTTTGTATGTTTTATTTCTTCGCTGGCTTTGTTTTTAAGTTGCTGCATTTTGTCGCCCTCCTCCCCCCCTCTCTCTCACTCTCTCACCCGCCCCCCCTTACCTTAGGGTGCATGGAGCCCCCATAGCAGTGTGAGCTCCCCCTTGTCCTGGTCGCCAGACCAGCCAGAGGGGTGGGACGTCCCAAAGACCAGGCAGTCCTCTGGCAGCCCCGGCTGGAGCATCAGAGTGGTAAATACTGTGGCTCACCAGAGACGGCAGGGCAGCAGCTGCCCTCTGTTAGCCCTCTGTTTACCCTAGTGACGCACACTCCCCGAGTGTTCCTGAATGTCACTGTGATGAATTTTGTAGCCTACACTAACAATTACCACCACCTTACAGTGAGAGGAGGAGATTCAAAAACCAGTGTCTAAGCTACTGACTTTATGAAGTGGAACTGAAAGATGTGGCTGTGATGATAATTGGTTTTGCTGGCTTTGCAGTTGAATTGAGAGATCAAGGGTGTGGAGTAATAAGAATAGGATGTAATAGTTTTTCACTAATGAATGATTGTGTCCTGTTTCCTCTTTGTCAAACATGCACTGCTGTGCTCTTTTTTCTGTCTTATTCAAACATGTTCAAGTATTTATATATTTTTTCTTCTTTGATTTTGACTTAGCAAAAAGTCTGTGGCAGTTGGTTGCCATGGTGACAGTAATTACTCTTAACAAAGCTGGGTGAGGGTTAATTTGTATGCTGTGTCAGGGGTCCAGTCCAGGTTAAACACCATCATACAGTGCGTCTGTCAGAAAGCACAGTGGATGGGAGGGGCCTCAGATGGGATCAGGGCCAAATGTGGGGGTAAATAGGAAGGGATTTTGGGGCAGGTGCTGGAAGGTTCAGTTAGACTTAGGTTTGACAGTCACGATTAGGCAGAGGCCTCCTGTCAGAGATGTGCCAAAGGCGCAGTTGAACTCACATTGCTAGAACAACAGCTCAGAGCCTTTTCTCAACTCTATCATTTGCTGGCTGTCTGGCAGAAATTGTAGTGTATCTCAAATAACAGCCATTTCCATGAACTATCAAAATGTCAAGAATCAGTTTGACTGGTTATTTTTTCATCTTGTTGAGCAGTTGCATGATGCTCAAATGTTGGCGATTTCTAAAAAGTTATGGGTTTTTTTTTGTTGTTTTTTTTTTTATCCTTTCTTAGAATTAACTGTTTTTTTTCAAAGCCATCACAGTGCTAAAATAAATATGTGAATGTATTAGGTAAATCACTTGTCAGACAGGCTTTGCAGTAGCAGCTTGCATCCAAGCAACAAACAGCATAACACTACATTTCTAGACTTGAACTGGGAGTGGTGGAAGGTTCCCCCCTGGCAAACCTTTAAATCTTGTCTGCTGCGCAAACTGTGCATGTACAAAAGTGAAACAGACCTCTGCAAATGACGAGTGAGATGAGGAGTGGTCATTGTCTGGTCTGATTTTTCTTTTTTTTTTTTTTTTTTTTTTTTTTTTGAATTACTTATTTATTTTTTATGTCTTGCCTCCACAGGGTCGAGGTTCAGGCTTCCCTGGGAGGAGGAGGCCCAGAGGGGCAGGTCTGTCAGGTAGAGCTGGACGCGGCAGGGCCAGAGGCAAGAATGGAGCGAGTCCCAGCATCAACCCTGGGGTATGTGCTATCAGCTGGATGATTTCTTGATGTCTTTAGCAAATATTGCATATGCAAATGAGTGTTTGTTTTCCCTCCAGCTAAAGACATGGATGATGTATTATAAGCAGCATTAATGTTAATGGCAGAGAAAACTGCTAGTTTCATTTTATGGTAAAGGTTGCACATTTCCTGGGGGCCAGTTCCTCGATATCGCTAAAAATTTGACTAAGCAGTTGTGAATAGTAGATGGTAATAGCTGACACTAACTAATCCACTGTAGTATGTGAATCCTAAATACTCATATTTGTTTATTTTGTGTATTCTTTCCTTGATATGCAGATCACTACAATAGAAACACCATACCCAGTCAAGGAGGAGGAGGAGAATGCCATGCATAACACAGTGGTCATATTCTCCAGCAATGACAGTTTCACACTAAAACAGGTGTTGTGTTGTTTTTTAATTAAGAGTGTGCTGATGTATTTCATTTTAAATACTGATCCACGCATTTCTCCATTCACTTAGATTGCCTGAAATTAAATCTGTACTTAAAGATCTCTTCCTCTGGAGATCATTAATTCCTGTGGAGATCCTGCCAACTGCCTGCAGGAAGTGCAGTGGATTATATAACACAGGATCATATTGAAATTTCATTGTTTCTTACTTTCTGCCTTCAAAGTAATGCTCCTGTACTGAATTTAATTTACAGTAATAGTAAGTGACTGATGACCACTGTCAAATATTCATCAAGGTTTTAAAGAAAGCAGTAACTGAAGTTAGCGGTGTGGGATAGTAATTGCGAGATTGAAATCTTGTATTGTTATAGAAAAACTGTTGACTAATCAATTAAGCAATACAGCTGAGGTGCTGCTTATTAAGTCACTTATCCTGAATGGCTCAAGTGAAACCGGTCAGTGAGCAAAAACTGTTCTGTCTGGCTCTCGGATGTGAAATGTGAATGTGATGCAGGGGCTGAAAGGGGCTCACTCAATTATCCTGGTTAAAAGTCCAATGTTTCCAAAAGCATCCTGTATTCCTTTAACCTTGCATTTCAAGATGCTTTTATGCACATTAATATTTGAGGATATAGGACAACTGCAGCGTCCTTATCTATCAAGCAGGTTTAGGGTAAAGGAAGCAGTTTCTTCCCTCTCCTTGCTTCCAGGATAGCAACAACATAGACAGTGACCTTTTACTTATACAGCCAGTGGCAATAAATGATTATGCAGAGCATATTGATACCCATGTGATACAGTAGTGAGATAAATATTGAACAGTTGTCAGATTTGTTCTTGTAGACAAGCTGAAACTGACAGTAGCTGACTAGTTTCTTTGTTTTTAGCACAGAAAAAAAAAAAAAATTTCGAGTGGAAAATCGGAATAATAAAAGTGGGGCTCTCACTGGCTCAGGGAGATGAGATAACTCATGATGTCTTTCTTCCTTTTAGGACATGTGTGTGGTGTGTGGGAGTTTTGGCCTTGGAGCAGAAGGCCGTCTTTTGGCTTGTGCTCAGTGTGGCCAGTGCTACCATCCATTCTGTGTCGGCATAAAGGTACATTAACTGTTGAGTTTGTACACCACACATTCAGTGTACATACTGTAAGTACCTAATAGAAATGCGATCCTTTCACATACATACCTACATATAAATGTCTCATTGTTATTTTCATAGATCACCAAGGTGGTGCTGAGTAAAGGCTGGCGTTGTCTGGAGTGTACAGTGTGCGAGGCATGTGGACAGGCTACAGATCCTGGCCGCTTGCTGCTGTGTGATGACTGCGACATCAGCTATCACACCTACTGCTTGGACCCCCCACTGCAGAACGTACCCAAGGACAGCTGGAAGTGCAAATGGTGAGTAACTTGTTAATCGTCTCACCCAAAATTTGCTTCAAACAGGCAAAGTTTACAAAAGGAATGGAACAATTAGACATTATTGAGCACTGTGTTATTTGTACAAAAGAACAGGAAATAATTTCATCTTTGCTAACTTCTTTGCGTACTAAGTAGGCTGGGTTTTTGCAGCTCAGTTAATCTGAACTGTCCTCTTTGAAGTAACCTATGTGGAATGACCTCTGTCCACTGTGTCTCCTGCAGGTGTGTGTCCTGTACCCAGTGTGGCGCCACCACACCAGGCCTAAGGTGTGACTGGCAGAATAATTACACCCAGTGTGCACCCTGTGCCAGCCTTCCAACATGCCCCATCTGCCTAGTGGACTACAGTGAAGGCACCATCGTCGTGCAGTGCCGCCAATGTGACAGGTGAGCAATGATTCAAGAGGACCTCGTGGTACTAATGTTTTTGTTTGTTTGTTTGTTTTTTACATAGTTTGCTCTTATCTAAGCTTTCTCCTCTCTCTCTGTACATAGATGGTTCCATGCCTCTTGTCAGGGTCTCCATTCAGAGGAAGATGTAGAGAAAGCCGCAGAAAGCAGCTTTGACTGCACAATGTGTCGAGCTTTCAAGACCACTAAAGGTAGGAGTGCAGTGATTCTTCTAAATGTGTTTTTTTTTTTTTTACAGTGGGTTTTTCTTTTTGTGTGTGTATGTGTCTGCAGTAGAGTGAATAGGCTCAACCATGACATTTGTTCCTCGCCTTTCTGCTGTTTGTTTTTAATGGCTTTTGTTTGCCCTGTGCTGCTGCAGTTGTGACCAAGGCCAGAGACGCTATTGAGCCTGTAGTTATGACGCAGATTGTCACAAAGGCAAAAGAAATGGGTAAGTTCACAGCTTCAAAATTGATAGATTACATTTAACAATAAAAAGTATTTTTTTCTTTCTACAAGATGGTGATTTGACTTTAGCTTATACAGTTTATGCTCATTCTCGTTTTTGGTCTTTTCAGATCTATCAAGGACCTACACCCAGGATGGTGTTTGTTTGACAGAGTCAGGGCTATGCCAGCTCCAGAGCTTGTCTGCTACAGCGTCACGGCGCAGAAAACCCAAGCCAAAGCTGAAGCTAAAAATCATTAACCAGAACAGTGTGGCAGTGCTTCAAGCTCCTGTAGACCCCCTCTCAGAACACTCTCGTGATGAAGACATGGAGGACAACAGAGGTACTTGTCTTCCCACACAATCTTCTTCTTTCATCTCAAGACTGTTTATCAGAGACCTTAAGTATAGCAGTGACGTGGACTATCAATACTGGCTTTTTCCAATTATTCCAGCTGGGTGGATGTTTTTTGTTTTTTCAGTATTGATGTTTTTCAACACTATACAGCTGTGCAGTTCACACTTAAAATTACTAAAAGCTAATGCAGTTTGACAATTAGCTCTGCATTAACAGAATGTAGCCTGCATCATACATTTCTTTTAATGCTGTATATATGCCCAGTTGGCAGTTTATTAGGTACACCTAGCTAGATAGAAGTGTTGTGGCAAGGATGTTTTTTTGGACAGCTCCTCTCTCATGGACAAAATCTTTAAAATGTGTTAAATGTCAATCTGCTAACTGATTTCTGATGATGGCTCTCAGCGTAAATATCATTAGTTTAAACTGCTGGTTTCTACTTCTGCTGTGCACTGTGTGTTTGAATAAATAGATAAAAGTATCAGGAATGGGTTGAGCTTTATGTAAACGATATTCCTCGTTTAAGAAAATGCCGTAGACAGTTGTGGTAAGATGCAGACAATTTGCATGGAATGCTACTAATTAGTAATAATAGAACTTGCTTACCCCATATTTATCCTTATCAAAAGTGTTTCTCTATGTCAGAGTTGAAAAAAATAATATAACTTGCCACTGAAAAAAGAAAGGAGTATGAAAAAATCCCTCTGGAAATGTAGCTCCTTAGTAATGGAACTGGTGAACTTAATTTCAATCAGGCTAATGTCCTGCCACTGAGTGGAGTTCAGATAGAACTGACCCCGGCGCTGTGTTGAGGGGCCTGGCTGGGGTGTTCTCTGCTGCAGGGCTGTCACTCATCATCAATGCTCTCTCCCTCTTGCAGAGGCGGAGCTCATAGATTGTGAGGGGAAGTCTGACTCAAGCCTGGAGCGAGAGCCAGCAGAAGACGACTCCAAGGGGGCCGACGGCGGCAAGAAGAGGAAGAGGAAACCGTACCGGCCGGGTAGGGCACCTGATTGAAGGAGACAGCTTCTCTGAAGCGTAAAATGGTGCAGTACATGCCCGACGATGTAGCTCTAGCAAAGCTCTGCCATCTTGCTTTGGGAGGGCTCTGTCTACTGTTTCTGAGCATTCATGCTGAATGCAATGGACAATTAATAAAGCCAGGCAAAACTCAGTATATTTCAAATCGTATCACCTTTGTGATATCAAAATGGTATTGTTATTGGTAGATTTATTAATATTAAATTTCTTCCTAAAAGGCATTGGTGGGTTCATGGTCCGCCAGAGGAGCCGTCCAGGCCAAGGTCCAGGCAAGGCCAAACGATCCCTCTGCAGAAAGGATTCCTCTGGCTCCGTGACAGAGAACCTTGTTGGAAAAGATGAGGGTCTGTACACCAATAATCTATCCACACGTGCATTATAGTGGACTATCTCCCGATCCGTCAGTTTATGTTTTAATTTCATAATAAGAGCTTAAAGATGATGTTTTTTTTTTTTTCTTTGTTGCAGGTTGGACAGAGGCAGTGCCTGATACTCCTGTGGATGAGACACCCCCTGGACCAGAGGTCCCAGAAAAAATAAAGAAACGTTACCGAAAGAAGAAAACCAAACTGGAGGAGGCATTTCCTACCTATCTGCAGGTCTGTCACTTTGGATAGCACACTTGCTGTTTGACCAGTAAACAAATAATCTGTATAGTGGGGATATAACAGGACGTCAGTGTATAGCTTCTATATAACCTTGTAGTGTAAACTGCTACAAAAGTACTCACAAATAACAAGATTTAATAACAATCAATGCAGCTCATGTTATAAACATAGGTGCCACATTTTTCTAATAGTAGATGTTTCATCCTAAACATTACATTATCTAAAAGGCACAGTCATAACATTATTACATTTGTGAAACCAAATTATTTCATCAGTTGATTGCAAAACTATTTTTGTTTTATTGTTATGCAAGCCTGGCGTTCACATACACGGACTGTCTGGTCTTGTCACGCCATATCTTCATAAAATGCATTTTATCTCACCCTTGGGAAGGTTGGGAATCCAAAGTACATTGCCTGGAAACCACTTACAGAACTTTGATGCATGGTGCCCCTTCTGTGAGCTTTTTTGAAAGAGGAACAGCCTAAAGGAACTCACAGTAGAGGATACTCGTCTCTGATCATGCTCTTTAAATGGCTCCTTGTCTGGGTTGTGAATTGACATATGAAAACTTAACTGGAGATGACTTCAAGGGTCCTTGTCACTAGCCAATATCTCAGTGTCACCTTGTGTTGGCCAAAACATAGATATGTGATGTGCATTAAGCCACTGGCAGCTGTCAGTGCTGCTCTTTATCCTACAACAGTAGCAGAAAGGGGGGGGTGTTCAGTCTAACCTAAAGGTCCGACACAGTGAAGCACATTTCATTAATTATTGAGATAGCAACATGTTGGGCTTTTAATGACTTGGTGCAGCAGTGAGCTGCAGTTACATGTCATTGAGGATAGTAGTCTTGTGGGTATAAGTGGTTGGGGGAGGTGGGAGCTGACAAAAGTGGGATCAGCATCAACATGACTCCTAGTTTCAGAGCTTCTCTGTTTCACTCTGGTCAGTTCTCATGGGCCTTCATTGGCACTGAGTCATTTCTTTGTGACATGGTGTTTCCCATGACTGATGTCAAGAAAGGTAAACTTTGAAAAGTGTCAGCACAGAGAAGTGACCAGTGCTTTGTGATGTCATGTTCAGGAGGCTTTCTTTGGAAAGGACCTGCTGGACAAAAGTAAGCAGAGCAGGCAGCAGGGGGTCGAACCAGGCTTACTGGAAGAAGGGCAAAGCCAAGTGGAGAGAAAGCACCCCACCACCAGCTTCCTGGACCCTTCGTCAGACCCTCTGCTCAGTGCCTCAGCAACATCCCTTCCTAGCAGACCCTCAGCAGCACGTACGTATTACTCTGGTTATCCAATACAAGGCATGTAATGACTTACTGAGAACTAAGAACGGCTTGAATTAAACCAGTGCTGGAAGGGAAATGATACAGGTATTGAAAAAGACTGACACAACGGATAATTTTGTGTTTATCTTTATATTTTGGTGCCTAAATGTGTCTTTTATTCGATGCATTTTTCTCCCAATGAAGGTATTAGTCCTTTTTATACAGGAGTAAATGGGTATGACCCAGGTCCACTGAACACATGTTCACACTGGATTTCACCCATTCATCCAAGACAAAGTCAAAGTGTCAAAGGTTAATCTGTGGTCTGAATTAGCGTTCAGACTCGAGTCAGCAACTGCAGTTCCATTCACATTACTCCTAAACCAAAGACTTGCAGAATTTCCGTCCATAAGTGGCAAATAAAGTGAAGTTTCAGTTTCACTTTTCTTTGCAAGCTCGCTCTGTCTCCCCTGCCCACTCACTCTGTCTCTTGCTCTCGCAAACTTTCTCTCAATTTTACATGAAATCTCACACACTCCCTGTGCCGACCTGAATGACTAGTCGTGCAGCCAGAAAACAAACAGAATAACAATACTGCCTGGTAAACACATGTTTCACATGTCTTGTCATGGCTGAATCCAAATGGAAAAAGTTCCATGCACGCTAACAAATGGTGGTTTATTATGTTGTTGAGCATAATCGTTGCCTGTTTATGGTATATGTAGTCTTGTCACTGTTTGATCAGCAGGTGATCAAGATGAGATTCCACGTCATACTTGCCACCTGTATTTATTTAAGCAGATTTCCACACGGCCAAATGGCGTGCAGCCACTGCCATCACACTGTTTAACACACCACTCACTAACATCTATGCACAGTGAAAAAGTCTACTACTGAAACCAGTTCTTTAAAACTAGAAAACCATTACAGATAGAAAGATTATTTCTTTAAGATTCCTTGTTGCAACAACTGGCTAAACTGCAGTAAAAGCAAACTGGAATGTCTTGTGTTGGAATTGCATCCTATTGCCTCGTATTGCATCACATAGTCTGGTACATATCAAATCAGTGTCAGTCGAAGAGGGATAGGGTCCGATAGCTGGTTCTGTTGTTGGTCTTGTTCCTAGTTGCTAAAATATCCAAACTTTTTCAACTAAAAAAGCCCAACAAACCTATTATTCTTTTACCTCCTCAGATTTTTATCAGAAAATATCAAAGTACTGAAAAAAAAACTCTCCAGACCCGAATGTGTGTCAGGTGTGTCAAACGGGCAGCAAGACATGAAACTTTTATATGCAAAGACCTATATACAAAGCATTCAAGTAGCTGTTTATTGAAGGAGCACAGAGGTCTGTCTGACAACAGTAGAACTCGAGATCTTTCATGGACAGTCTTTGATGTTTTGTTCTTAATACCAAGTTACTAAAGCAGTTATATATTGAAGTAGGTTGAAATTGTCAAAGGCTAAACCTAAGCAATTTGAGATACTGAATCATACCCATAGTATGGTTAGAATTTATCTTATGAGGGTTATGTCACATTTATAGAGAGGCCAGACATTTATTTGATATAGATCCTTGCTTCCACTCAAAGCAGAATATTGGAATTGTGGACATACAGAAAGTAAGAGTATAAGTACATCACCAATGAAAAGTGGCCAGCATTTTCAATTATCACACTGTTTAAGAAAAGCTGGATTTGCAGTTCAAAATTAAAACATTGTACACTTGAATACAGTGACCTGCAGGCAGTTTTTCTATTTATTTATTTATTTATTTTTTAATTCTGTTTGTGTTTTAGAGAAAATGTTACATTCATAAGGGAAAACATTGTTTAGCATAAAATTGATACCGGATTGCATTTGTAAGAGACTAAATAAGCAAAATATATTTGCTGTCATTCCTTTCTTTTCACAATATTCAGTAATGCAAAACTTGAGGCCGAAGGACAACAGTATTGACTGAATCTATGACATTTAGGATAGAGAGCAGTGTTTTCCATCTTCAAGATTTTGTAGTATTCTGGTATCCTGATATTACAGTTCATATGTTTGGTAGAAATTCTCTGAGAGTCACTTTAATCAGTTAAATTATACTCTTGGAAGATCAATATGATATAGTAAATTTTCAAGTCACTCAGGGGCCACTCAATATCACTATTGTTTACATATTGTGCAGTTTCCTCTTTTGTTTAAACCAGAACGAATTCTACATCCAAAGAAATGGTTCCAAATCACAATCCGTTCAACATCACCATCAATTATGATTTGTGACAGTTTGGTTCTTTCTTTTTTTGTTTCTTCCTTTTTTCCCATCTACAGAGACGTCTGAGGAACCATTAGTTGATCTATCTGATGTTCTGAACACTGATGCAGACATCTTGGGAATGCTCGGAAAGCCAAGCAATGACTCTGGTGCGTCATATATCTCACAGGCAGTCACAGCGCTAAGAATTTATTAATGGTCACCTAGTCATAGGTTTACAAAATCTTTTCCTCTCGGTTCAGAAATTTCCTCAGACAGCAATTTTATTTTGCTTTCACCACTTATTGATTTTTTATTTTTATTTTTTTAATGTCACATTCTTATCTTTGATTTTATCTTTTGTTTGTTTGCATTGTCTGAAGCGTGTTGTGCTTGTTATGTCTTCACTATTTTTTCACTCATTTTATCTGGTTTTGGGTTCTTGTAGGTCTTGATTTTTGCCCCTTCCAGGTTGACAGCTCACCTCCTCCTTTTGGTAAGGGTGCTATGGCCTACTAATCCCTTGCTTTAGTGCATTCTTCCTCTCTTACAGTGTGTGTCTCTATTTGAGTGCATGTATATAAGCTGCTTCATACTTAGCTTTTCTCAACCTTTTCAGATTGTTTTAACACTCATAAACTGCTTTGTACTTCCCTAACCCAGTTCACATTATTCACTTAGATACGTATGGTGTGTCAGTCCTTGATTATGAGCCTCCTAAACCCTTTCTCACAGTTGTGACATTTTTTTAAAAATAAATACAAGAACAAATTCATAGCTACCTAATCAAAGTTGTTTACAAGATAGAAAAGAAACAAACTGACAAGGACATCCTGGTATTCAAGAAATGAACAGCTTAGAATGAAGCAATTTAGAGAACAAAGGGCCTCCGTGAATGTCCTTCCAGTTCCTGAAGATGTCGAAGGTGTTCTGTTCTCAGACCTGTGGTTGGATGACAAAAACATGTCCTTTGTTTTTTTCTTTTTTTTTTAAAGACTGATTTGTTCAGTTTAAATGTTCTATGGGCTGATATAATTTAGTTCTAATACAGATGTTGCCAACTATTGGATGCAATCATCCCTAACTTGGTAGAACCTTCTTTTTCAAAGAGACTGATAGGAATTTAGTACAAACAACCTTTGTAATGGACGCGTCACAGCAATATTTTCTTCCACAAACATTCAAGTGTTTGTGTATCTTTACTGAGAATTAGTATGACCTGTCTGTCTCTTCACAGTTCTGAAAACACCCCCTTTAAACAACACAGGCACCCCAAGGAGCTGTAATCATATACTGTTCAGTTTTGATTGCATTCCACAGGCTGCTAAGACAATAAACATGTTCTTACTTCAAGTCTATATTTATGATCACGTTCTTGGTCAGGTATTTTGTTGGTTGTTTTGTGTGCGTGTGTCTGTTTGCGTGTGTGCGTATGTGTGTGTGTGTGCATGTTATGATTTGTTTTTGTATGTCTGTGTGTGTTTCCACAGCTGGTCTGGACATTGGGCCCCTGGCAGACAGTTCCCCAGTGGCCTCCCAGTCTCAAGCTGGCCGGAGGACACCTCGAACCCTCCCAGAGGAACCCCTGGACGGTATTCTCAGCCCAGAGCTAGACAAGATGGTCACCGATGGTCAGTGTAGAAGACCAGACATCCAGACACTTTCAGTTTTTTTACACTGCTATTTTAAAACTGAATATAAGATGAATAATCTTTCTCTGATTCTTTCTTTGTTTCAGAATCAATTCTCAGCAAACTTTACAAAATTCCAGGTTTGTAATTTCATCCTTTTCATAAAACTTTGATCCAGTGTTGTCCCATGCTTATTAATATGACTTGTTTGTGAACTTCAATACTGAACCATGGTTCAGTATTTTGCTAAATAAAGTTTTACATGTCAGTGAGATAAATTGTACAGTTGTCTTTAAATCAGTAAATGTTCAAAATCAATTATCCTATTATCTCTCCTAATGAAGGCCATAAATTGCCTTTTTCAAGATTTCTTCCGTGGCCATTTGCTAATGTAATTACAAAAAAGGGGGAGGGGAGGAATACATTCTGACATTTTGAGAGTTGTATATAAATTTTTCTCTCCTGCCTTGTTGAATATTAACACACACAACATTGTGCTGTCACATTCTATTACAGAGCTGGAGGGTAAGGATGTAGAGGATCTCTTCACAGCAGTCCTTAGCCCCAGCACAAGCCAACCACCTCCACCACCACAGATGCCTCACCCCCAGGGTCCAGGGACCCTTCCTGCCACACCTGGCACTAGCATGCCTCACCCCAACCCAGGTACATCATTTATCACCTTGTCATGGTCAAACATATAGAGCTTGACTCTAAAGTCTATGGATCTAATTCACTTCTTAAAAATTATGTGCAGGGAATCCCATGTTCCCAAGGATGCCAATGATCAATGGTATGATGGGACCAAACCAACGCTTCCCCACAAATCCAGGAGCAGGACCCTGTATCCCGGAAAACTTCTCCCCCCTTAACCGTATGCCTTTCACTGACAATCCAAGGTAATGCTTCCTTCCTTTTAAACTGTTTCAGGATTGATTTTTTGTTTTGTTTTTTACCTCAGCAAAATCAGACCATAGTGACCTCATCACCTCTTTTCCTTTGTTATTACAGGGATAGAAAGTTTAATCAGATGCCTAGAGAGGCAGTTGGTCCATGGCCCTCCCCGGCCCATGGCCCTGGCCCCACACCCCCTGGATCTCTGCCTGAGGGGGAGACTGAAGCCATGTCCAATGCCCAAAGGAGTACACTTAAGTGGGAGAAGGAAGAGACACTTGGAGAGCTAGCCACTGTTGCACCCGTCCTCTATACCAATGTCAATTTCCCCAACCTCAAAGAGGAATACCCAGGTTGGTGTATGGCTCTAGCTTTATTGTCCATGATGAGTCAGTGATCATTTTTTAGTTTGTGGTGTCATTCCTGTTATTTCTGCTTATCTCTGGGCATTGTTTGGGTGTACCCACTGCACTGACTCAGTCACACAGATCAAAAAATACCTTGTATGCTCCGTGAGACTGTTGGCATGACAACTCCTCCTCTCATTCTTTCAACAGACTGGTCCACAAGAGTAAAGCAAATTGCAAAACTTTGGAGGAAAGCTAGTTCACAAGACAGGGCCCCATATGTGGTAAGATCAACCATTCTGTTGAATTTGCTAATTTTCTTCAACTGTCTTAAAGCTGAACTGTCACTACTATTTGCATTGACATATTAGTATGCAGAAGGCAGACTCCTGTATCGCATCTGGCCTCTTGCCTCTTGCCAATGCAATTTGAAATCCGGCCATTCACAGATGAACTAATTAACATAGGAAGCTCTGCTCAGTGTTAGAACTCACTATGGTTGCAGTAATTAAGTTCACTAGAAGTAATTTTTATCTGGCAGAGGCCAATTTCAAAGACCTAGACTTGATTAAAAAATGCACCCTGCATTAGTGATTTTTAAGGGTATTTTGCCACTGGTTTACATGACGGCACTTCTCTTTCATAGCTTTTTCTTTTGATATGCCACACCCCAGTGCAACTATTAAGATACCTGATTGAGACAGGGTGAACAGGGTGACCTCCATCCTCTGTGCTGTATACAGTATGAAGAGGATCCTGGCTATCCAACCAAAAGACCCAGTATGCCAAAGAATAAAATGTTTAATTGGAGAAGTCAAATTACTAAATGGTGTGGGTAAAAATGGCAGTGCAGCAGCAATCCATTGGACATGTTCAGTGATTTAGGGCCTTACTGATTCAAAATCAAATAGAAATGTTATATTTAATATTAAGCCCAAATAACCCCTGCTGCTGGATCACAAACAGGATGGCTGTGGTCAAAGAGAGTAGTCAATGTTCACAAACAGCCAGCATTTCGATGATTTTCTGTACCCTGTCTCAGGTCGTATCTGTTTGGGATGTTGGTGCGGTTGCTGTCTGATGCTCGATCCATGCATGTGGGAGGTTGTAAAATTTGAATGTCATTGCTCTTACCCATCATGCTGTTGTGAGCATGAAGTCCACTCTGAGGTAGTTGGACTCATGAGGGCAACTGGAAGTCATCTTTTGATATGACTTTGCCAGCTAATACTGAAGTCCTCACGTATCATAGAGAGATATTGAAGCAAATGCTGTGAAAGAGAATTTAACATCACACACCAGTATTTTTTTTAATTAGTATGAGTGAAATTTCTCCAGTATCACACTTATTAGCAAATCAGGGTTGCACAAATAACCTCTTTTTTTCCTGCAGTCTTGTGTTTATAAAGTATTCATGCCTGATGTGTTTTTTTTTTGTTTGTTTTTTGTTTTTTTGTTTTTTTTGCAATTGTGATTGATTTGCTGTTTAGCAAAAGGCAAGAGATAACCGAGCAGCCCTGCGCATCAACAAAGTCCAGATGTCGAATGAGACGGTGAAGAGGCATCATCCACAGCAACAGCCCCCTGAGGTGTTTGATCCCAACATACCACTAGACACAGAACTGCTGTTTAAAGACCCTTTGAAACCAAAAGAGTCAGAGCATGAACAAGAGTGGAAGTTTAGACAGGTAAGAGTGTATGCAATGAAGTCAGCGAATGCAGCGGCAGGTCCACTTTATATTAAGACAGCTAAGAAGTGGTGGTTTAGTAAAGCTCCCTAAACAACTTCACTATCCTCCACATTAACCCTGATGACATTGGTGGTTAGTAGGTCCAGTTCATTTTTGGCATGAGACTGATATTTGCTGCATCCTTTTTGATGTCTAATTCCATTTTTCACTGTGCCCTTCCAACAGCAAATGAGGCAGAAAAGCAAACAGCAAGCCAAGATTGAAGCCACTCAGAAATTGGAGCAAGTTAAGAACGAGCAACTCCAGCAGCAACAACAGCAGCAGCAGCAACAGCAGCAGACCAACAGCCAGTCAGAGGGAGACGGCAACACCAGTGGGAACCAGAGCCCAGCTTCCCAGCCCAGCAATGGCAGCATGTCCCCCATGCAGCAGCTCAACTCTAAAGAAGCCTTTGCCAGGCCACAGCTACCAGGGACGCCTACTTCAGGTCCTCCAGAGGATGTGTTCTTACGCCCACCTCCTCCGCCTCCATCTGGCCCTTCCTCCCAACCTCAGTCCCCGCAGGTATTCTCACCAGGTTCCTCTGGTTCCAGACCCTCCTCTCCATGGGACCCATATGCCAAGATGGTTGGGACTCCAAGACCGCCAACTCTCGGGCCAAATACCTGTCGCAGAATGGTGGAATCTGGTAAATCCCCAACTTCCTTGATGGAGCAGCAGGACAGAGGTCGACCCTCTCCTGCTCATGAATCTTTTGGCTCTCCAACATCCATGAGCAGTGATCCTTATGCCAAACCTCCTGACACCCCAAGGCCAACTGGGGAAATGGACCCTTTTTTGAAGCCCATGGGTCCACCCAGGGCCAGTCAGGCAGCTCAGGGAAGACCACCAATGGGTTCACCAGGCAGAGATCCGTACTCAAGGCCCATGATAAGAACAGAGGCCTATCAACGCATGGCCCAGAACAGGATGATTTTGTCTGACCCTTACTCAAGGCCTTTATTAACACCAATCCCCGGAAGTAATGAGTCTGGCTCGGTCCCTCTGTTCAAAACACCTATGCCCCCTCCTCAGGCTCAGGATCCTTTCAGCCGCCCAGGTCCACATCCTACTGACAGGTTCTCTCAGAATCAGCAGAATGACCCCTATGCTCAGCCTCCGCATACCCCAAGACCATCTGGGAATGACAACTTCACCAGTCCTCCTAGAATGGGCCAGCATCACCCTCAGGGGCACTTTGCTCAGCCAGGACCAATGACTCAAATGTCTAGAAATCCTTATGCTCATGCACCTTCCACTCCAAGGCCTGACCACTTTACATATGACCCCTTCGCCCAGCCCTCTGGTCCTAACAAGCCAGCTCCTGACCCTTTCTCTCAGTCTACAGTTAACCAGCGATCCATCAACGAACCCGGTGCTCAATCTCGTCAATTTTTCGAGCCTTATGCTCGACCTCCCGGTACCCCGCGTCCGCATGACAACTACAGTCAGCCATCAAACATCCCTAGCCCATCCTCAGATCCTTACTCACAGGCTCCTGCTACTCCACGCCCCAGTGGGATGAACCAGTTCACTCATCAGTCGCACCCGGGACAGAGGATGTCACCTTCCCACTCAGTGGACCCTTATGCTCAGCCACCTGGTACTCCACGGCCATCATTGGGAGAAAGGTTTTCCAAGTCACCAGGCAGCCAGAGGGGGCCAATAGAGCCATTTACTAGCACACCTGGGACATCAAGGCCAGGAAGTAGCGACATGTTTCCTCAGCCTGGGGCCCCCAGACCAATGCTTAATGACCCTTACGCCCAGCCTCCAGGGACCCCACGGCCTGGTCCTGATGGGCTCAGCAGACAAGTGCCAAGGCCAGGACCAATGGGAAGCCAGGACCCTTTCCCCCTACCCCAAGGCAGGCTTCAGGAGCCCTTCTCTCATCCAGGCTCACAAACACCAAAACACCCAAGTGTGTCTGAAGATGGATTTATTCAGTCACCTTCCAGAAGACCCAGTCTGACTCCTGGCCATGACCCATTTGAACAAGCCCCCATGACCCCTCGTCCACAGTCAACAGAGAAAATGGAAATGAAAGAGCAGTCGGCTGTGGGTAACAATGGAAGTGTCCCTCAAGACCCAGGCCAACTGTCGAACAACCCACAAATGCCGTCTGAGGCTCAGGGTGTTGCTCTCGCTGAGAGTGAGGAAAGACTCAGACAGGTACATGAATACTCTTGTTTACATTCTATTCTAAATCTGTTCATTCATACAGGACTATTGAACTGTTATTTTTGGCAATTCATTTCATTCAATTCTTAACAATGTAATTAAAGTATTACTTATTTTTATCATTAATATTTTGTTACATTCTGGGTCCTCTCCTAACACCTCTAACAACCTAACATGACTAACTATCACTTACTATGCACTGTCGATACACTTCTTTACTTGATCTCTTTGCACTAATTAAAAAGATGAAGCACCTAGTACTTACACCAAGGTCTCCTACCACATTGAAGCTTTAGTGATGTCCCTCACTTGTAAGTCGCTTTGCACAAAAGCAGGTTTGTTAATAACCTGTCTCATTATCTGATCATGATTTGACTTTATTCTGTCACAAAACAACCTACGCAGCAATTCAGTTACCGATTCAAGCCAACATGAAACATGGGCACAGATACACAAAAGGAAACAAAATAAAACATAGGTGACCTGTTTGCTCCATTCTTTGATGGGTTTCTATAATGTTAGGGAGTAAAAGGTTTTTATACAAGACGGAAACGATGCCTAAATTAAAAAAATATAGATTAAAGATATAAGTACAATTTACCTCTTTGTTAGTGTATGTACAGTATATGTAAATATAGCAGGAAACAGATCAACACCGTCAATGTATGTTTTCAGAACATGACAACATGTCAGATATAGGAAATGAAAACTTATGTGCTTTTGCAGAATTGAAAGTATGCATAAGCAATCAATTTAAAAAAGGGACATTTGACTTGCATTGCTACACATTAACTGTTGAATGAACTGACAAGCATTATTGTGAGCTAGAAATGGCTCATTGACCTTGTGTTTAAAAAGGCTTAAATTTCTGTACGCTTGTTGTTTTATAGCGACAACGAATTAGAGAACTAATCCTAAAGCAGCAGCAACAAAGGAGTGCGATTCGACAGGAGAGGGGCCCTCAAGAGCCTGCTGGTAACATAGCCCCAGGAACACCACGACCCTGGCCCCAGGAGGGCCCTGGGCAACAGGGGGAAATGTTCAACCGACCTCCCCCACCTTATCCTGGACAAGGACCCATGAGAGGGCCAATGAGGTTTCCTGGACCTTTTCCAGGGGATCAGCGTGTCTCTTTTCCTAATGAGGGACAAATCCACCGGGGCCCACATCCTGGAGATCCTAATTTGAGACATCAGGGACCAAGGTTGGTGATACAGTGTTATTGTTTTTATTTCACTTCGAGCTTTGAATATGTTGTAATTGATAGCTCATCGCTGCACAAATCTAGCAATGCCCCTCCTCTTTTTTAATATATTCTTTTTTATCCTATTTTAGGTTTGCATTTCCACCTGGCGTTCTAGGCCCACATGGGCCCCAAGAGTTCTTTCCCCGGGGGCAACACCCGATGCAGGATATACCTCCTCAAATGAGGCGCTCCATGTCTGCAGAAATGGCAAAGAATATGGGAGGCAACCCTATGGGGCTGCCCCAACACTTTCCACCACGTGGAATGCCAGTGCAACAGCACAACATAATGGGCCAGCCTTTCATTGAGCTGCGGCACAGAGCAGCAGAAAACAGGCCACGTATGCCATTTCCACCAGGTGCCATGCAAGGAAGCAACATTGATCCCAACTTGCAGGTTCAAAGACCAGCAGGCTTTCCAGGAGCACCCGATTCCAGGTTCCCCTTAAATCAGGGGCCTAGGATGATGGACCCTATGGCAAGCCAGACTGGCCATGTACAGCTATCTGCCAGCATGGACAATCTTCATCAGCAAGCCCAAATGTCAGGAAACAACACACTCAAACAGTCTCCTTTGATGAGATCCATGAGTCAGCCTGCTTCAAATGAGAGCCAGAACATGGCAGCATCAATGATCCTGACTGCACCCCCTGCTGGGCAGACCGAAACTGTCTCAGTGGCCAGCACTGAAGCTGTGGAGGAGAAACTAGATGCAGAAGAATCCGCAGTCAAAGATCTGGAGGATGTGGAGGTGAAAGACCTGGTGGATGCTGACCTGGAAAACCTAAATTTGGATCCTGAAGATGGTAAAGACCTAGACCTGGAGACAAATGACCTACACCTTGATGACTTCCTAACATCTGGGAAATTTGATATCATTGCTTATACCGACCCTGACCTAGATGACATCAAGAAAGACATGTTTAATGAGGAATTGGATCTCAGTGATCCCATGGATGATAACACTGACACCACAGACATCAACAAAAACTCAAGTACTGAAAGTGAGGCTTCGTCCAGTTCAGCATCTGCACTGGCGAAGTCGGAGGCCTCAGGTGAGCAGTCTTCAGCTGAGGTCAAGATGGAAGCCCCTGGGAATCAGGACTCTGCTTCTTTAGCACCTGGGAAAGAAATTAAAACAGAGGTCAAAGACTGTCAGAAACCTCCTGAGGTGATAGACCAGCAAGCTGCTGGAAACACCTTAACCTCAAACCAGCAGGGAGTTCTCTCTGACTCCACCCCAGTCCTTTCTAGTTTACTCATTAAGCAGCAGCCTGAGGAGCAGTCATTAAATCCAATTGTTGAATCTGTCACTCAAGGAGGTAACCTCATGCCCCAGCAGAACCAAGTCACTGACACTCAGCATACCTCCGGACTTACAATGAGTCAAACAATATCTGACGCCACCACTGCAGGAGAAGCCTCTCTGACTGGCTTTGGAGCCGACCACCAGGTGGGGCTAACCCCTGGAGTGGACCAGAGCGGTCTGACTCAGGCCCAGCAGACAGCATTGAACCAGGCGATGGGTCAGCACAACCAACATCGTCCTCTTCTGCTTGAGGAGCAGCCACTCCTATTGCAGGACCTCCTAGACCAGGAGAGGCAGGAGCAACAGCAGCAGAGGCAGATGCAAGCCATGATACGACAACGTTCCAGCGACTCCTTTTTCCCCAACATTGGTAAATTATTTAAACCAGAACTTCTAGATGTCAGTATAAGTTAATGTTTGGGATTATCGCTCTTTTTTGCAAAGTGATTATTTCTGACGGTGCGTTGTTTGTTATTTACAGATTTTGATGCCATCACTGACCCCATCATGAAAGCCAAAATGGTTGCCCTGAAAGGCATCAACAAGGTTATGGTTCAGAACAACATGGGAATGGCCCCGATGGTCATGAACAGGTAAAAAGTTCACTTTGGTTCCATATGAATTTGATGAAAAGAAAATGCATTACTCTTAGTGGGAGTAAAGGGTTTTAATGACAATACCAGCATAATAACCACATGGATATTGTGCAACTATTTGAAGAATTGAATTGAGTGTCTACTGTAATTGTTTGAATCATGAAATGATGCATGGCTGTGGTTTTGCTGTATTACAGATTTCCTCCTGGTCCTGTACCACCTTGTCCTGAAAGTACACCGCTTCCTCCACAAGTTCTTGGACAGGTAATGAAACTATTATTTTTTTAGATAGGGTTATAATGCTATATAACGTAAAATATCAAATATATAACAACATACTTGTCAACCTTGCTTTCAGGATGGTAAATTGACACAAGTAACAAGACTGAATCCCCCAAACTTTGGACCAGGATTTGTCAGTAAGTTCTGGAAAAATTTATATGCATTTTCAACTTTTTGGTTTGAAGGTTTGTCAGGAGTAGAAAAGTTAAGATGTTTGTTTTTTATGCTCTCAAGATTGTTAACAAAAGAGCCTTTTTCTTCTTTCAGACAATGCTCAGAGGGCTCAGTACGAGGAATGGCTCCAGGAGACTCAGCAACTACTTCAAATGCAGCAGAAGTTTCTGGAAGAGAAGATCGGAGCTCACAGGAAGTCTAAGAAAGCCCTGTCTGCCAAGCAGAGAACAGCTAAGAAGGCAGGGAGAGAGTTCCCTGAGGAGGACGCTGAGCAGCTCAAACATGTCACAGAGCAGCAGGGAGTGGTGCAGAAACAACTGGAGCAGGTAAATGCTGGGCCTGTCAAGCTTCACTGCTGAATTCTGTCTCAGCCCTACTTCACACAATGACCGTCCTAAGCATTGTCCTTTTTTAACTGTTTCTATGAGCAGAGTTTAAAGTAGACATAAATAACAAACTGTGGGTCAAATACAGCCCTCCTCCAGAATTATTTTCCCTTATATGGCAGCAAACAGCAGGCAAAATGGAACCTATGGTTATGGGCAGTGTGTTATGCTAAAATAAGGTGTATCAGGAAAAACATGAAAACAAAACACCTTATTTTTAATTAAACTAATTGTTTTCTGTTATTAAACAATTTAATCGGTATTATTAAAAGTTTTTCATCTCAGTCACATGAGATAATATGATTTTCTCACAGCAAGTTGCATAGCAACAACACTCACATTAGTGCAAGGTTAATTGAGAATAGTATAACTTCCTATGCATACCCTATAGGTACATTATATATTTTACCAATCAGACTAATTAATTACTTTTTTCAGTTCGCCATAAAGGTAAGATACAGTCAAAGACAACACCTCTTCTCCAGATAAAAATAAATTAAATGTGTACCAAAGAACTGAAGACATCCAGCTGTTTTCTACCCAGGCAGACTTGAAAAGTGATATAATAATACATATAAACAAATAGAAGAATTCCAAGTACACAATCTGCATTGCGCCTCTCAACCTGCTTTGACTCCCTAAGAGTAGTGCTGAAAAAAAAAAAGAATTTTGGCTGATTGTTCTTCCCAACTCTGGCTCTAAAGTTATTTTTTTCCGAGCTGCAATTTGAAAGCAAAATCATTCACTTCCTCCCATGGGTAAACCTGTCCTCATAAGTTTGTCTTGTAAATGTGATAAAATAGCTTGCAAGCAATACATAATTTCATTGTAAATTTCATAGAGATCCTCAATCACATTTTTCTTGTGAATTTTGTTTTGTTATAGATCCGCAAGCAGCAGAAGGAGCATGCTGAACTTATAGAGGAGTACAGAGTGAAACACCAGCAAAACAATATGACACCCATAATGCCCGGGATACACCCTATGCCAGGCCCTGCTGGCATGGTCCCCAGTGGACCACCAATGGTTCAGCCTCCTATGAACCCGATGATGCAGATGCCACTTCATCCTGGCCAGACAAATGCTCCGCCACGTATGCCCAACCCACCACCTGGCTGGCATCCGGGTGCTCCCATGCCCATGGGTGGACCAGGAATGCCACCAATAATGCCCCCCCAGGTACCTGTGGGAAATCCAGGCCAGCCCCATCAAATGCCAATGGGTAATATACCTCAGCACTCACAAATGCCTGTGGAGCCCCAAGCACCACCAGCTCCACCAGGTGGTGTAAAACCCATGCAGGCAGGTGGTGTGAAGTTTGATGACAACAATCCATTCAGTGAAGGATTCCAGGAGAGGGAGAGGAGAGAGAGGCTTAGGGAGCAGCAGGAGAGACAGCGGGTACAGCTCATGCAGGAGGTTGAACGACAGAGAGCCCTGAAACACCGTATGGAAATGGAGCAGCAAGGGATGATGGGGCCAGAAGGGAACATGGCGCCCCTCGCTCAGATGCCATTTTTTAATGCAGAGCTGCCACAAGACTTCATGCAGCCTCAGAGGCCCCCTCTACAGCAACAGCCTCTTGGTCCAGTGTTTCCCCAGCAACAGGGCATGCCGCCTGGAATGGGCTCACCACCTGGAACATTTATGCAAGGTGAAAGGAGATCTTTGATGGGTAATGGGATGATGCCCCCAGATATGGGGCCTGGTTTAGGGCCTGATAATCTTGCCCTACAAGCACCTAACTTCCCCCAGGGTCAGCCAAGGCCTCGTCAGTTCAGTGGTCCAGGAATGATGCTTCAGATGCCAGGTGAGGGTCCACCATTTGACTCAGCTACACCTCTGCCATCTAACTTTCCAGGCTCCGGTCAGTCTCTTATCCAACTTTACTCCAACATCATCCCAGATGAGAAAGGGAAAAAGAAGAGGAGCCGCAAAAAGAAGAAAGATGATGACGCAGATTCAGTCAAGACACCTTCAACTCCACACTCTGACCTAACAGCCCCTCTCACACCATGCGTCTCAGACACATCCTCAACTCCAACCAGAAACACCCATCTCTTCGGAGACCAGGATTTGTCAAGGTCCCCGTTACTGGGATCTTCAACCCCCAGTCATTCAGAGCTGGAAAGGCAGCTTTCTGGAGGACAGTCTGGACAACCTGGTATGTCATCAGACACAGCAAGGACACAGGCTCAGGAGCATGACAGGATCCTCAACAACATAAAGCTGGAGCAGACCGATGCCAGTGAGTGTCATGGGCCAAGAGAAGGCCCCATCGGCTCAGAAATGAGCTCTGTGAAGGAGGAGGGCAGTAAAGGGGGCACGTCTCCCTTCCCTGCAGGGCAAAGTCCAAACAAGGGTGAGGCTGGCAATGAACTACTGAAGCACCTTCTGAAGAACAAGTGTACACCTCCACCTGGATTGCCCCAGCAGAGGTCAGAGGAGAGCCTGCGCTCAGAGGAGGAGGAACCTGCAGATTGCAAAACCCTGCTGAGGCAAAGCTCCATGGACAGCAATGGGGTCAGTCTTTGTGTTAGTCATACAGTTATAGAGCGCTGAAGAGATGATCAACATAGTGAGTCATAGACTAGCTAAGTGATTCAGATGGGAGGCACATTATAGTTAAATTGGTATGAGTCATAGCTGTCAGTTTATGAATGAGTCATAGCTCCGTGTTTGAAATCAGCTAACTTGAAGCCACAATGCTTCTCAAGTAATTTGAAGTTTGTTCATGCCTTTTAATGCATAACACATTTTTCTCGTCTCCAGGCATATTCGGATGGCACCCCTGACTTCCCTGGACCTCTGCTTCCTGAACAGGAGAAGAAGAAAGGGAGGAACAAGAGAGCACCAAAAGGAGGAGAGAAACCTGCTTCTCGCTACAAGAAAAGGAAGAAGGAAGGAGATGAGAGGCAACTGATGCACTCTGGCCCTGACACTGTAATGGCCCAAATCAAACAGGTAAGATTGATTTTACCACCTTATCACCTGCTCCTCACACAATGCTTTATTCCAAATTTTACAGTGTTAATTACAGCCCGAATAGAGAATTGTTTCTAACAAGCACACAGGCAGTAATTTCACATATCACAAGCACATTACTGTAATTAGGTTGGATGACACTTGCACACCAAGGTATTAGGAACTGTTATTATTCAGGAGAGTGGAAGGGGATTCATGGTTATATTGCAAGTCCCTCATTGATTGAGGTTTATTTACTTAAACTTTATCAAATGTGCAGTATGATATCATCTCATCATCACATTTAATACAGTTTAGCAAACACTAAATGAGAATGTATTGTTAGTTTCTCAGAAGTATAAGATGGATTCTGCTCAAGGGGAAACTACAACTAAGACTGTTAACTCTTCTTTAACTACTGAAAAGTTAACTGTTTGATGCTGCACACATTCACCTGACTGGTTCTGAAGTCTGAAAAGAAGTAGATAACTGGCTTGAGCATTAGCTTGTTTAGTTTCCTTTTCTTTACATTTTACAGGATCTAAAATAACTATGTAATGATGAAATAACGTTCATACAAAATCCACAACCACTGTTTATATTGATTAAAGAATTATCTTTTTGAAATGATAAAAGTTTTATTTGATCTTAAAAGAACAAACTGAAGCCACTTACAATACTGTAAAATGATTAAGAACCTGCTTAGTTTATTAAATAATAAACAAGTAATAATGATAATAACTTTATTTATATAGCACCATTCAAAACAAAGTTACAATGTGCTTTACAATAAAAACAGAAAAGCAAATAATAAAATCCAAACTAAAATATACAATAAAAACAACAGTCAATAAAAGGCCATGCAATAAAAGTGAGTCTTAAGAAGAGATTTAAAAGAAGATACAGAATTAGCCTGCCTAAGATCTGCAGTAAGCAGAGTGGGGTCATTTAAACATGGCAATGTTAACACATTCTGCAGATGAACAAAAAATATGCAACAAATTATTATTATTCTATCCAAGATTGTCCAGCCATGTTATGTCTTTTGTTTTTTATTATTTTCTATATATACATTCTCTGTGGTGTCATCTTGCTTAGTGTTTCCCTGCGGTGGTCTGTGCTAGAACATCCATTGCCCGTACAGACATGTTCTGATATTATTCCTATCCCTTCCCCCTTGTTGTTTTTCTCTCTCGACACAGCAGCTCTCCCTGCTGCCCCTCATGGAGCCCCTGATTGGGGTCAACTTTGCCCATTTCGCTCCCTATGGCAGCGGCCAGCTCAATGGAGAGAACCTCTTATCTGGTACTTTTGGCAGCGCCTCACTAGATGGAGTGTCTGACTATTACTCCCAGCTGGCCTACAAGGTGCCTACCCACTTACCTTACTATGTTTAAACTGGGTAAACAGAGTGATGTGTGTGCAGCATGGTGTGCTGACATTGCATTGATCTTGATTCCCACAGCAGAGTAACCTGAGTAATCCACCAACACCGCCGGCATCTCTCCCTCCCACCCCACCACCTGTGAACCGACAGAAAATGATCAATGGATTTGCCACAACAGAAGAGCTGGCCAGCAAAGCTGCTGCCATGGGTAAGAATACATGACAGTGCACCTTAATGTCAAATTTCTGAAGAATCGTAAAGAACAAATTCCAACAAAAGCTTCAGTGACTGTGACATTTTTCCCACTATCTCACATTACACAACAGGTTCAGGAAAACAGAAAGCAGATATGATGTATTTCCATCATTACAGACAAGCATTGTGTGATTGTACATTTCATAATGACATTGTGCTCCTGTTTCATATAGTGTCCAAAGGCCTGGTCCCGAAGCCACTACATGTCCCATTTAGGACTGAGGAAGATCTGCTTGCCAGGGCCATCGCACAGGGACCCAAAACTGTGGACGTACCAGCCTCCCTCCCAACCCCTCCACACAACAACCAGGAGGAGCTCAGGTAACAGATGAGTAACTGTAATTCTTTCAATGAATTGCAGCACCAGTATCGTCTCATATAACCGTTTTGAGTAATCCTTTATGATGATTAATTTTGGCTGCAGATTGTGTTTGACAGAAGTGGTTAATGTTTTTTTGTTTCTCCTCACCAAATGTTAACAGTAACAGAGGACAGGAGCCGTGCAAAGACAGGGACACACCTGACAGTTTTGTTCCATCCTCATCTCCTGAGAGTGTGGTTGGCATGGAGATCAGTCGCTACCCAGACCTTTCTCTTGTGAAGGAAGAGCCACCATCCCCCTGCCTGTCTCCTGTCCTCCCCATGCTTCCTGCACCTGATGGGAAAGGTAAAGATACACAACTACACAATAATTAAAAACTAATCACAGTTAATTGTATGCGTTTGTGTATGCAGTTGAAACACAACTCTAGAATACCTTAACAGTGTGGCAAATTTTATGAATTTCCTCCTTTTTTTTATTCTCTAGGGTCAGAGATCAAACTGCAAGATATTAAGACTGAGCCATCTGCAATGTTCTTTGGGCCCCCCTTTGGACATGTGTCTAATGATTCCAAGCAAAGGCTGGTGTCTGTAGCTATCACACTGAGACCAGCTGCAGCTGAGGTAAAAATACTTATATTTACTTTCACAGGAATTCAGCATAGACTTAGTCCTACTTTTGTAGGAGCACCACAGAAATTGCCAAGGATATAAAGGTTTGTTTGCTTTTTGTTTTTTCCTCAGAACATCACAGGTGTAGTCGCAGCCATTTCAGACCTACTATGTGTGAAGATCCCCAGTAGCTATGAGGTCAGCAGCACCCCAGACAGGGGGCCCCTATCTATGCTCAGTGGTCCAAGGGTGGGCCCCCATGGCATGGAGCCTCGGCCTCCCATGCTCTTCCATGGACAAGGAGACAATGGGGGGCTTCACGGGCGGCCTGGACAGATGATAAGACCCATTGGAGCACATGGGATGATGCAACAGCAGCAGGCACATCATTTCCGCTTCCATCCCAACAGCCCAGGTGAAGGAATAAACCTAAATTAAACAAGAGCATCTCTGATTCCCCCAAACACTGCAACACAGCCTTTAATTGAAATGTCATGTCTGATTTAAGCCTGACATAATGACTTCCTGTGAAAAAGCACAAAGCAGCAACACAATCTTGATATGTAATTGTTTCCCTTTAAACATCTACATGAGTGATTATCTTTCTTAACAGTATTTACAGACGCCTGTTTTGTTTTGCATATCATTATGGGGCTGAGGCCAGCGTATTAATTTAAGTGATTCTCTCAGCTAATGAAATAGAGTAAACAATTTTCATTCAGAAGACTGTAGCATACACACTCCTGCTTATTGCTGTCAGAACTGTAGTAACAGGCCTAATGAGTGCTGTCAGCACAGAACCATGTAAATAAGAAATTGACAGCTCACCAAGAGACAGGGGCAGGTGCCTCAATTGTGTAGTTTAATTTCCTTTACTGCTGAAATAGGGTGTTTTACTTACCAAGCTTATATTTATTTGTTTACTTAAAGTCGAGTATCATACATCTGCAGGGTTATAATCACAGAATGTATTATGTATTTTGAAATGGATATCAATTTTAAAATCATGTTCTCTTTTGCATCAGGTGCAGCTGTAGCTCGAGGACCTGACCACAAGACCCCTGCCAGCCCTGGATGTAAACCACAGTGGTGCTGCCACTGTAAGGTGGTGGTTCTGGGAAATGGAGTACAGAAATCTATCAAAGATCTCCCTGCTCACATGAAGGCAATGAATCAAATGATAAGGACTGTTCAGCACAGCAGCGAGGTATATTAAGTCAGACCACCCTTTAACTGGAGCACTTTGGATGCTAAAAGTGTGATTTTTGAGACCATAGCAGTTAATAGAGAATCGACATTATCATTATACCATGACTTAAAAGCGCTACAACCAAAGGGTCTAATAAAGTACAGGATGCTTTAAATATATATGGGACTAGATGTGCCCACATTCAGCCTGAAGGGCTGCACACATCCATATATATTCATACACACACAGTACCACAGTAATGCTCTGGTTATCCTTGATTATGTAAATCCAGCCTGCTGGAGTTGAATCCATTTCGGATCAATTAGTGGGTTAAATAGCATACCCCATGACGTCAGTCTTGAGAGTACTTTGGTTATTTAAATATTGTATGTTTTTGATGTTTATTTCATAACTTCTTTCAACGTCAGTGGAGCTTACGCAGTTCACATTGGTCAGGCTTTGATTTAACATCTCATTCCTTATTCATCCTGTTAAAACTTGGACTAATTTCTCTCACCAGGAATCTGAAGGCCGTTTGAAATCTGAAGATGACCTGGTCTTCTGCAGTCACAGCTGCTTTCTTCTCTACTGTTCCTCATCACCACTGCAGTCTAGATCAACCACTGAAACTAAGGTTTGTACCAGTGTAACACATGCACAAACACCACAGTGAATGTGAATAACTTGCAATTATTATGTCTCTTTTGTGTTTTGCTGTTTGTCATTGTTCTTTTCCCATATTTTCAGGAATCAGTGTCCCTCCTCCCAGCCTCAGAGCAAACCGAGAGCCTTTCTAAAGCTCAGCACCAGTACAGTAACAACATGTCATCGCTGGATGTTCATTGCCTGGCCCAGCTTCAGCCCAAGCAGTCTCCACCCTCTACCCCACCTATCCCTTTCCCCATGGCAGGAGAGACACCAAAGATGGAAACAAAATCTGATGCCATCAAAGTGACAGTGAAGCTGAAGGCCCGGCCAAGGTCCCATGAAGGGTGGCATCAGGGAAAAAGACAGAAAGGACTCCGCTGGAGGAAGTGGACTGTTCAGGTAGTGGTGCCAAGAGGGAACTCCCAACTCCCAGATGAGGATAAGATTGACGAGCTCCTCAAGAAACTAGGGGCTTCCCTGCGCCCTCCTCCCTCACTCCGGGACCAGAGGCGTTGCTGTTTCTGCCATCAGTTCGGAGATGGGATCACTGATGGCCCTGCTAGGTTGCTTAATCTCGATCTTGATGTATGGGTTCACCTAAACTGCGCTCTGTGGTCGACTGAGGTGTATGAGACCCAGGCTGGCGCCCTCATCAACGTGGAGCTTGCACTGCGTCGCGGTCAGACAGTACGTTGTGCCTACTGCCAGCAGACTGGAGCCACTAGCGGCTGCCACCGCCTACGCTGCACCAATGTCTACCACTTCACCTGTGCTCTGCAAGCTCAGTGCACCTTCTTCAAGGACAAGACCATGCTATGTCATGCCCACAGGCCCCGGGGTACAGCAGGACAAGCACTGGAGCATGAGCTGCGTTGCTTCGCTGTCTTCCGACGTGTCTACGTCCAAAGAGATGAAATGCGTCAGATTGCAACTGCAGTACAGCAGCCTGAGTTAGGCTACACCTTTCGAGTCGGCAGCCTGGTGTTGCATGCGATGGGCCAACTAACCCCTCTTCAAATGACAGCTTTCCATTCCCCAACAGCCATCTTTCCAGTTGGCTATGAGGCTTGCCGGATTTACTGGAGCATGCGCCATGGCAACCGCCGTTGCCGCTACGTTTGTTCTGTTGAAGACAAAGAGGGACAGCCAGAGTTTACCATCAGAGTCATCGAACAGGGCTACCAAGACCTGCTCCTGACTGACAACTCAGCTAAAGGTTTGTAACAACTTATTCCTTACAGAGATATGCTTGTTTTGTGTTCCAGCCTTTTACAGAGTATAGTTTTTAACCATCACGTGTGCTTGTCTCACTTTAAACAGGAGTGTGGGATAAGGTTCTGGGTCCTGTTGCTGAGAAAAGAACTGACTCAGGCACTCTAAAGCTGTTCCCTGTTTACCTGAAAGGAGAGGACCTGTTTGGGCTCACAGTCCCTGCAGTCACCAAAATCACTGAATCGGTTTGTTTGATTTTTTTTCTTTTTTTTTTTAATCACAGTAAAGAATATGACATTTAAACACAAACAGATCATATTCTGTAGACACTGAAGCATGTAACTCATCTTTACTCATTTATTTCAGCTCCCTGGAGTGGAGGCTTGTGACAGGTACTCGTTTCGTTATGGACGCAATCCTCTTGTGGAGTTGCCTCTCATGTTCAATCCAGCTGGCAGTGCCCGCTCCCAACCAAGGACAAACTCCCCCTATACTTCACTGGTGATAAGGTACCTTTGGGGGAAGTTGACATTAGTTTGTGGTTGTAGGCTGTCTCACATCATTTGTCTAATTCACAATTTTCCAAAAATATTATTGAATTATTGTTTTTCTACATTGTTTTCATGACTTTCCCCCTTTCAAAATAAAGGCCACAACCACAGGCTGTATCCAGCAGCAATGCCAGGTCGAACCAGAATGTGGCCCAAGGAGAAGGTGGCGCTCCCCATAGCAAGCCTCCGGTAGTGCACCCCAGGTCCTCTCAGTACCGCTGGATGAAGAGTGAGTGGAGAGCCAATGTCTATCTTGCCCGCTCCCACATCCAGGTGAGTCTAAAAATGAATATTCAGTTTAATTTTTTTTCTGATGGAATGAGACTAATACTCCTGGATTCCCATGGACAAAATGGATAGCTTCATATATAACGTATTCACAGGGCTTGGGGCTGTTTGCTGCTAGAGACATTGAAAAACAAACTATGGTGATCGAGTACAATGGAACCATCCTACGGAATGAGGTTGCCAACAGCAAGGAAAAGATCTATAGATCTCAGGTATACATTTGTGTTAAATACTTTCTGAGCTGAAATTCCTTTTAGTCTAAAGTTGCTTTTACCAGCAAATAAATTCTCTCTTCCTTACAGAACCGAGCAGTGTTCATGTTCCGCATCGACAGCGAACATGTTGTTGATGCCACTCGAACTGGAGGGCTTGCAAGGTACAGTAAGATTTCATGTGCATTTTTTTGTTGTTTTTGTTTTTTTGTATTGTGGTTTGTATGCTCACCCAGTTTCTGTTACCTCACTTTTTCCCTGGGTGTGAAGCGCACATTGTTTGCCACTGTGGACCTCCTTGATTAGTGTCTTAAATAAATCTAACCTTAAACTAATTAACCAATAAACTAATTCATTAATCTTGGTGGATTTTAGAAATGATATATACTGGACCTAATTGTTCAAATTGTGATATTACTTTTATAATGGCTGTGTGCAGGATTAAGTCTTGCATGGTCCTGCAGCTCCAACTGTGGCTGTGGCACAATGGTGTGCTTACACAGTAAAAGAAATGGATCGCATGTTCAAAGATGGCACCCCATTCATTCTATTATGCCAGTATTGCCTCACAGTCCAGCGCTGTTCCTGGAGGCTCAAATTGAAAGCGTTTTGCAAGTCACTTTAAAACCTTGGCCTATGCCATACTTGAATTTCTATAAAGGCGACAGTGAATTTGAAGCTGTTTTTATTGGAATTTAAAGATGCAGTATAGAAAGACTACTGGAAGTAGAAGAAATATAATGATATACATTTTTTGGAATTGAGGTCTATTAAAACACTTTTGTAAGTTCAGAATATAACTTTTTTCGCTATTTGCAATAATTTTAATTGTAAAAAATAAATCTCTTTTCATTTTTCTTATACAGATATATCAACCACTCTTGTGCCCCGAACTGTGTTGCTGAGGTGGTGACATTTGAAAGGGGTTACAAAATCATCATCAGCTGCATTCGCAGAATTGAAAAAGGAGAGGAGGTGAGTGTCCTTTTCTTTAATTTGACTGTGTTGGTTTGAAATGTGCAAATGTGATGCAGAGAACTGACGTTTCTGTCCGTGTTCTCCAGCTGTGTTTCGACTACCAGTTTGACACCGTGGAGGGTCAGCACAAGATCGCCTGCCACTGCGGAGCTCCTGAATGCAGGAAGTGGATTAACTAAGGAAAAACAACAAACCTAAATGCATTCCTTGCTATAGTGTGTGGATACTGTGATCTCTGCAGGCTTCACACTAAAGTGATTTCATGAATGAGCAGAAGGCCTGAACCCTTGGAGGAGATGAATGAATTTACGCATTGGTTCATTAAGATCTTGGGAAAATCATGGGTGGAGGAAGGGAAAATGTAACACAGTAGCAGGATGTGACTTGTGCCATATGTGAGGGGCTCTGTTGTATGAGATGCCCCTGTCTGTCTGTATGTATCTGTGTGTTTGTTTGGTGTACATGGGGTGAGGAATCCACCAGCGAATGAGAAAGCACTGTGCAGGGTGCGGCCTTATTGCTTACTAAGGGCAGGCCCTTTTGTTTCATACTGTTAATGTATACCGTATGACTAAATGTAGACATCACTGAATGAGGAATGTACAGCAATGAATACTGCGAAGGGAATATTAACTTGCACTAAAAAAAAAGAAAATAAACAAAAAAAAAGAAAACACACACACACACACACACACACACACACACACACACAAACTTTTAAAATACTTGATTCCATGAGTCAGTTTTATCATAGGTCTCTGTCATGTGATTTGTGTGGAATTCGAGAGGTTTTGTATTTATTAGAGTGAATGAATTTTATTCTCAAAATGATGAGACTGAGTTGAAGAAGGCTAGATTGCTATTGTTTTTGAAGATTGAAGAAGACATGCTGTTACTTTTGTATAAATGTACATAAAGAAAACTATAGGAATAACCGACCAAATACTACCTTAACCTTCTTGATGTTTGGGTGTTTTTGAATTGTTTCTGTTCTGTTTGTCATTGAAATTTATTTAAGATGGACGTTATTTCAGTTTGAGAGTATATATTATGATTATTCTGTACAGAATTTGTAATATAACCACAATAATTCACAAAGTATTTTTGTTGTATTAAAAGTAAGGTATTGTAGCGTATTGTTTTGTGACTTACACATACTTTGACCACTCAAAAAAGAAATATTTTTGTTGACTAACGTAACGAGTTATCAGTTACAGAAACAAAGAAAAAAAAAAAAGACTCTTCAAATAGTAAGAGATCGTTGTGATCTGTTTGCTGTTAATCAGGTTTCATTTTAAAGAACTGTGAATTAGGTTTTGAAACCCAAAAAACAACTTTTTAACTTTTTAACACAAATAGGAACACCAACATGTATTTATCTGTTTCTGTTTTTACTTTACTTTTAAAACAAGGTGCAAACGTCTAATGATGATGTGAATTAGACGAACCAGTATGTGACAGAAAGAATGGGGGACTCTTATTTGGAACCATAGGGTGTTGTACCTTTTTGGACAGAAATGGCATTCTCCTTAATCAGAAATGTTTCTTATACTGACACTTCACAAGTCACATGCTTAGAAACGGAAGAGTTTTTGCGTGCACAATTTCAAGTTGACTGTAAAATTTTGGAGACAGTCTTAGAACTTGTAATGTATATGGCATGTATTTTTTTAACTTTCCGAAGACTCAATTGTATATATTTTCTCAATGAATGGTTGTAACAAAATTGTTTCTTGATATTTTTCTTCTCTTGTATGATATTACATCATCCTGCCAGTGTGTTTGTGCTACATTTTCTTGGTCGTGTAAAGTAGTCAGATTTTTTTCTTTCTTTCTTTTTTTTTTTTTTTGAAAATGCCTTTTGAAGTGTACAGAGTATGGAGTTTGTGGAATTGAATTTAGAAACATTTACAAAAATAAACTATTTTACATGTTAGCATGTTGTGTATAAAGTTTTTTTTCAAATATTGAGTGTTTGCGTATATTATAGCCATTTCTGACTTTATAGAAACAGCCAATCAATTTAATTACAGGACAAATGAAGGTATATATAACAGTTTTATTGCCTAAGAGTGCAAGCTTGTCTTCTGTAGGACTGACCCTATTACTTTCATTGATGGGTACAATTTAACTGATTTTAATCTGCCTGTTCTGTGTGCTGGGCCTCTGTCTTCAACAAACATCCCAAAATCAGTCCAGGGAGTCTCACTGCAGGTTTGACTGTGACTAAAATACTGTCTCTAGATACCTCTGATAATGCCAGAGTAACACATAACATTTATAACATATCTCATATGCACTTTTAACAAGGAGTAAAAATGATCTGACTTTCATTAATCTACTTAAGGCTATGCTTACATGTTGAGTATTGTGTTTAATTAATGTACCACTAACTTGACACAGTAAGTCGGGGGCTGGTCTTAGCGTAAGAGTACAGGTAAGTTTCTGAGGCTCTAGATAAACTACTCTATTTAATTGAGTTAAGCCCTGAGCAGTCTACGCTGTATTTGATGGGTCCTTGAAGGTGACTGGTCATTCATGCAGAGAAAGTGAATTGGTGGTGGCCTACAGTTCATTTGTGCCAAAGTAGAGAGTTGAGTAGAATCAGCCATTCTATTTCTTATTTCAGCCTGTTTAGCAGGTCCTGGAAACAGCAAACTGGAGTTCCTCAAGGTTCAGTTTAGGATCCTTTTGCGTTGCTGCCCTTTGTTACCATATTCCTAACCACACTGTCTTTTCATTGTTCCTTTATTTTTGTTCTTTGCTTCTTTGTCATACACACTATTACCCCTGTGATTCACCTAAGCATGCCTTCCTTCAGAATTGTCCAGCTGATATAAAAACGGGTTCAGTATGAATATAGATTTTGATTGTAACTTTAATTTAAAAAGTCAGGTATAACAATCCTGTCTACACCAACTGAGACTACTTCCAAATACTACTACTTTCTTATCATCTTTAGACTGCAAAAAACTAACGATCCTAAAAACATGAAAATTTACTTTTGGTCATATTTCTCACATTCCAGCATCTTTGCAGTGGCTCCCATTGGATTTTAGAATTGATTTTAGAAGATATTGCTATTACTTATAAAGAACTAAATAGGCAGGGTATAGAGCCTGTTTTTATCATTGAACTCTTGTACGTACACATAATTGTTAATTCTAGGAATAAATGACAGCACAAGTAATATTGCACTTTTGGTGATTCTTAATTTCATATTTTCTGCCTTATTGCTTTTACTTTGTAACCTGTGTTTTGACAAGAGCTGTAATAATTATAATAATAATAATAAAAATAATAATAATAATAATGACAATAATAATGATGATGATAATGACATTAACAGTAGCTTTATTTTGCATTTATTGCATGACATAATCCAGTTAAATTCTGAGTGGCACTGACCTCTGTTGGTTAAGCACATGTGTACATCTGCCTACCTGGTGCTGTGTCAAAATTAGCTTCCCCTTCAAAAACTTGTTTTCCTGGATGTGTGCCCTCAGTTTAGCCATTTCTTGTTTTGCCATCGTACACGGAAATGATGGTAGGAGGGAAAGGAAGTGCGCTTAAGAAATGACAAGTAGCCTCAATATTTGTAGCCTCACTTCCTTATAATAGCTTGTTGGTATAAAACGTATAAAGTATAAAAATGTTATTGTGTCTTTGCCTGAACTCAAAAAATAAAGACAGACTGATGCCGTTTTCAGGTTAGGGCACACACATTTCTCGGGGGCGCAGACCATGGCATAACACCTGTAAACAGTCCGTGTTGAAGCTCATTTGAAGATGAGTGCCCTGCCTCTTTTTCGCCACTGCCAAGCCTACTTCCTGGTGGATGAGGCAGTGCCTCCGTGTTGTTGTAGTAAGAAGAGGGGGCAGCTGAAGGCAAGGTGGGGGCGGCGGTCTACAGTGTGAAGCCACGGTGCAGCAGTTAGTTAGCTCACTGTTGTGTGTTTTGCCCCTCTGAAGGAAAAAAATGGGAAGCACGGTGATGGAGTCCAGCAAGCAGAGCTCAAAGAAAATGCCAAAGAAGAGGAGAAGTCTGCGGATTAACATGCCAGTGAGTCGGTGAAGTATCAACTAATTTGGCTTCTTACTGTGACTGTTTAAAAAAGAAAAAAAATCGAGTTGTTGTTGAACTTTTTGTGAAATCAGGACCAGGACTTTTAGCCGTTATTAGCCGTTTTTTGTTGACTGTGCTCGCACGCGACGTATGAGAGCGTGCATGATTGACAGCTGTCTCTGCATTACGACTTTTCAGTTCATCAGTCAGCCACCAAATTGTCATTTATTAGTACGCCGTCATTGATGGAAATGTATTTGTGGACATATCTCTTATGTAAACACTATCAATATGTCCTACACTAACCCTTTAACGTGATGTCATTGTAGCCAACTCCCCTGCTACGGCTGCAACTCGAATAATCTCGATTAAAATGTCAGGAAATTGTGAAAACAAATGCCCAGGTGAGGTCTTCAGATGTCTTGTTTTGTCCCGCCAACAGTCAAAAACTCAAAGATATTCAGCTTACAGAAGTAGACAACTGCTAAGAACAGAATGTTATCCAATTTGAGCAGCTGAAATAATATACATTTTTGTTTAAAAAATGTCTTGCAGATCAAAATGGATACAAATTATTGCAGATCGACTGATTAATGAAAAGACAAATCCCTGCAGCTTTAAACTAATATATATGTCTAAATACTGTGAGGAAAAACATGTGACACCAAGCAAAGGAAACATTTTAGAGGAACCAACCTACTCTAAACCATTGTGTCATGATTCATTACTGTCCCTGCACTGAGGGTCTCTGTTTATCTAACCTAATTTTAGCAGTCAGGCCTGATTTACAATTGCCACTGTTCATCAGTCTGAGCAATTTGTGTCTGGTATTGTGTGTTTAATTTGCTCCTCAAGCCTACAAAGAGCTGTGAACTGAATGGTTTAACTGTACACTTTAAAGCTTTCTTGAATCAACTGTTCTTCAGTGTCAAAATAAGGATAGTGTGAGCACACTGTGGCGACAGCTATTTTGTTTTGTCTTCTACCACTGATAACAGCCACGACGCTGTAGCTCACAGGCATACATTTTTCAGATAGCATCCATCAGATCCATCTATAGCAAGCTTTTCCAATTTAATCATTCATGGACTGCATACGACCTGTGTCTTCCATATAAGATTTCAAGTTATTATCATGTATCAACATTTTTTTCATATTTTTGTTTGACGGATATGCAGGTGCCATTTGCAGTTATGTTTATTTAGAAAGGACTTCCTGCATCAGAAGTGAACTAGAGGTGAATGAAACACTGCCTTTATAGCCAACTCTCAAGTGCTTGGTGTTGGAGTTTTCCACCAGTACATGAAACGCCCAGATCTCAACCCGGTAGAAACACTGATAGAGTTACATAAAACATATTGGAAACAGGTTTGCATTGTCACCTAATTACATCTGTGTCCTTAGCTGCTGCATCATACGGAGCATCATCGGTTTCAAGAGGAATGTAAAATCCAGGCCTTGGTATGGGGAAGGAGTGTGTTATGTGTCTTGCAAAGGTTTTCGCTGTGGTAAAACATGTTTGTCTTCTTTTTTGAGCATGCTAAAAGCCTAAAGGTGGTGGTATGAAGAATTATCACTTTCCCTCAAAGTGATGAAGAAGAACACCATTCTCGTTTTTGTTTTAAAACTGGCTAAAGAAGCATGTAGTGGCTAACAAGACATTCATGTTACCTTTTATACATGCCATTTTGTTTTTCTGCTCTATTGCTTTGAAGTTATATTTATCCTTAACACCCAGATTTTATTTTATTTGCAGGACTTTGGTGCATTCGCTTCCCCTCAAGTTGAGACAAGTGGCTCAACCAAAAGTGCAGCTCAGACGGTACAGAAATTATTTTCATTGAATTATATTTGTGTCACCAATTTTCATTTACTTGCCAATTGTTTGTTTTCTCAAGCTTGCTTTCTCCCTGGACATGATTTATCTTGTCTGTTTGGCTCTGTTTGTTTGGCTTTGAACACATTTAGACGCAGATCTGGGAGAGCAAAATATTACACAAGGCCATCTCTCCCATTCTGCCAACCCTTGCTGGCTTACAGTAACATTACGCCCACTGTGTCCAGGCGTAGCAAGATCACATACAGGAATACAGGAAATTGATTTTTCTAAAAGAAAGCAGCCTCCTCCTACTGTCTGCTCTAATTGATTTGAATAGGAATAATCCTCGACCGTTAGTTTATATCCGCCAGAATACATATTTCAGTTTTACCTCTGTAATATTTGTGCAATGCTGATCAAAAATCTGAAATGTCTTGTGTTTTGAAAGAGCTGATCTATATCCAGACAAGATCCTGATAGCTGGTTCACTTGCCCTAACAAGCTCTTGCACAATGACAGAGGGAGAGTTGTTGGCAAACAGACACATGGGTGTGTGCTCTTACTGCCTGAGATTTGTCACAGGATTGGTTTAGACAAAAATGTGCATATGGAGTAGGGCTAGCCTTTAGCAAATACCATCCTGAACCCTAGTTAAGGAGACTAGACAAAACAATCCTCCCATTTTTTGATTTGATTTGTTACAAATTCAGCAAGTCGCTAGTGTCTTTATTTGTGTATTTTCCTTCCTATAGACGAGCAGTGGTTCTTTTTGCACTTCATATCATCATGCAGCTGATCAGTTTTTTCCAGATTATGCAGTCTTGCATAATGTTACCAAAACACTACTGTTACATTTCACTGTTTTCAGTAAATACAACCCCTGAGCTACAGCTCACTGCATATTATAATGCTTCACTGTTTTCAGAGCCCACAAATGGTTAAAAGATTTGTTATTGGCACATCCAGACCAGGCAGCAGTCAATGGTGGGAGGAGGCTCTCAGTGTCTCCAGCTAGATTGGCTGCCGTCTCATGTTTTGGTTCGGTATCTGCATAGTGAAGACAGGAAGGATTTCTCAGCCTGTTTACACGATACTGACCTTGCAAAGACAAACTTACAAACACAGAAAGACATAATGAAAAATGCTCTCAAAGAGAAATCCTGATTGTCTGATAATGAACCTGATGGGGCTGTTAAAAACCTGTATCAAGGTTGAGGCTGTTTAACATGCTGCCCTGTGAATGCACTACACAGCAAGACATGATATCTTAGTTAGAAGGAAACATTGGATCTGTCCAGTGTTTTACAAAATCATTTCAGCTGCTAAACATTGCAGCTGAATGTTGCATGAATTGCAAACTTGTCAATATTGTTCTCCTTCTTGCTCTGATTAAGTCTCATACAGCTGTCTGTCCAACAAAATTAGATGTTTCTGCTTAAGATTTGTTTGTTTTGAGTGAAATTAGCTCCAGAAACTGACTAGAAAACAAATGAAAAATGCTGCATTAAGAAAGTCTAGTAGTCAATATTGTTGGTTTTTCAGTAACCTTTATCTCCTCTCCTTGTTTAACAAATAGATCACGAAAGAGCATGTGCCTTGTTGCACTTTGCTCATTCGACTCTTTATGAGATACCGTTAAAGGTTACAATGTGGCTAACTATGCAAAACATATGTGTAAAAAAAAAGAGAAGTGACCAGAATAGCAGGCCCCCACAAAAAGTGCAATCACTGCCTGTCATTTCACAATAAATCTCTATTCTCTACATTTCCTCATTCAGTGTGGTTCTTGTTCTGAGTTTTTCACTGTTTAGTTCTGCGACCTCTCACTGTCTCATTTAATATTGTAGGAACACACCGTAAATAAACTCAAGTGCAGGAATATAAAACTGCCTCTTAATTGTCTCTCAGGGAGAGCGTCTCGTCCATTCAGCCAGCCCCACCACAGGACTGTCTGCGAGGAGCCCTGCAGGCGCCCCGCTTCCCCCCTGTCCCCAGTCTGCTCCAGTGCAATCGAAGACGAGCTCAGGTTCACCCAAAACTATCTTCCCCTATCCCTCCCACCAGAACTCCCCACCCAAGTCCCCCCGCCGCCTGAGCTTCAGTGGTATCTTCCGCTCGTCATCCAGCTCTACACCAGCAAGCATCAAAATCTTCTCCAGAACCAGGAGAGGTGAGTCAGAAAGCTAACATTGCACTGACTGGTCATTCAAGATGAACACTCAACACTTGTCGATGGAAACTGAAAAGGTGTCTGCTGTTGAATTTACTACAACTGTGCTCTAATAGTTTTATAACTTCCAGTAAGGAAGATCATTAAAAGAGTGTGTAATGTGGTGAAAAAACAGATTAATACTCATGTTATTTTGTGCTAAGAGCAGACCTAGGAGGAAGACAGTTGTTGAGGAAGTAAGGCACAATAGATGAAACTATGTTGTTTCAAACATGACTTGGTTTTCCTGTTGTATGTATAAGGTAAAACCACATACAGGAACCTGCGTCTATCTGATTGAGTTCATGAGTTCAGATATTTTGCAGCGTGTGACATAAAAGTGTGACATGTAGCATTTTGACAGGAATGCACATTGAACATTATTGTGCCAATTAGGAAGTAGAAGTTTCTTCATGGTAAAAGAAGCCACCCACTCCGACCCCACCCCACCCCACCCACCCCGCTTTGCCTTGTTCAACATGGTCACGAGCTTCGTCAGACAGATGTTCCTTCATTATCAGTCATCTTCTTCATCATCTACTTTCTCTAGGAAAAGGAAATGGTTGGCTTTGTTTATTATCAGAATCAAAGAGGGTTTTTTTAGCTCTTAATTCCTTGCATTGCAATCCTAGCAGTGCATTGCAAAGTCATTTTGTTAGATTAAGTTACAGGCTTGGTATTCCTCAAATGGGCATACAGCAATATCACCATTAAAACTCAATAATGACATAATGGTACTAATGGTATGTGGAAATGACACAAAGTAAACAGAACAAGGCCTTGTATTATGAGGAACAGACCTATCAGGCAAATTTTCAACTCTCGTGTCTCTATGTATTTGGGTGGCCGACAAACAAAAACCAGCCTGTTTCACATGGCAACAGCCCTGCTGGAAGCAGCATCAAACGGCACAAAGATGAGTCATATGTTTTTGGCTCGTGCATATACCCATTCTTCTCTGTTTCCTCACAGAGAGTCAGTTTGGCAGTAGTTGGCGGAATAGCTCTGTAAGGGCCAGACCTCAAGAGTCAGCATGCTCCGTTTACTCTGGAGATTGTTATTGATGGTAACCAAACTAAAACACAGAAAGCACACCAGCTTCTGTGGCCTTTTCATGACAGCTGCTCAGGATTACCAGTGTCTGCTGTGGTTTGAGACATTACATCCTGTCCAGTGGTTCACTGACTAATGATGTGGCTTTAAGTGAATGGTAGCCAATGATTATACCAACAAAGTATGCTTATAAATGAATATCATACAGCAGTTGAGTGGGCACACCAGCCTTTCTATTTTTATTAGTGGGATGTTTTTGTAGACACCCCACTTTCGCCACAAGGGTGTGCTGAAAGCATAGTCTTGTCTTGACTTGACTTTCAGGCTATGGTTGATATTTTTAACTCCAGTATTACTTTTTTGTAAACATTGAGGCATTTCTTCGGAAATTGTATGTATTCCTGAGCATCTGATTTAGAATCGTTTGCATATTATTCATTGGAAAACAGATTTTTCTCCGATGCATTTATATCCATATTTCCAACAAATAAGAGCAGAATGTCTTCTTATTTCCAGCTGTTCTAAATATGTGTTTTCCCATTGCCTGGACATTGTCAGTCTCTCACTGCTGAGGGCAAGTGTAGTGCTTTCATACCCTTATCTGGAAGTGACCAGCCTCTCAGGAGCTCCTCTCACAACCATGCAAGTTTTTTTTTCTGTCTCTCTCTCATTCTCCCTGTTGCTACTGTGTGCTGTATGTTGTCAGTAAATAGAGGAACTGGGCAGTTTTGACGTTCCAAATTCACAAAACACAGGCCCTACAAGGGCAGGATGATTTTATTTTAAGTGGGGAAGCTAAGCTAGGGAAGAGCTTAACAAAATACACCTTGGAGACATTGATGTGTTTTTGGAACCTAGATAGTATTTAAAATCCTCCTGGATATTAAACTTAGCAACCTTCAAAACAAACGGAAGTAAATTAATTTTACTAGGGTATGAAAAAAATATGACAGTGAATATCACAAGATGTTTGAGGTGAGTGATTTCATCATTGATATGGCAACCCCTAACTCATGTTGGTCATTGACCCACTGAGCAGAGTGGAACACTTGCATAACATGTTAATTGAGATCTGTACTGGGCATGCTGTAGCTAATGTGAGCAGCAAATACTGGGTGGGCCATCTGTTAAGGGTAGGAGAGGCTAGTGGTATTGAATGGAAGCTTTCTGATCAGCTGACAGAACATGGGATGTCCCCCGGCTGTCATCTGATGGGGGCTGGCCTGTGCAATCTTAAAGGTCAGGCCCCCAAAATTTACAGACAACTGAATGTACAAATGGCAGAGCTTTTGGACACCCAGCTGAAAGCCACAACCTGTATGTCTTTATTTGTAGTCCCTGTAATGGCTCAACTGCAAATGTTGAAGAATTTAAAATAGAGCAGGCTTTTATCACAGGAAATTGCGTGAAGACGGAGTGAGACAGATGTGCCTGTGCTGAATTTACTCTGCGGGAAAAGGGAGGGCAGTGGAAGAGAGAGGCGGGGAGATGTGCTGCCTCAGCCAATCGCTGGTGTAACCTTCACAGGCTGGCCTCCTTTTACAGGCTGCTGACACGGGTGCTATATTAAAGAGATGCCACCCACAGCTGCACCTGACAATTTAAAGCACTGGCAGTGCTGAGAGAGGGGGAAGAGGCACTCCGGTCCGTGCCAGTTGTTATTTGCATCACTTGCAAAAAGGGACATTTCTTTGCTGAAGCTGTATGGAATTTACAGCTTTCATACTTTCCAAGCCTTTTCATCAAATACACGAGCTGACACAGATGGTGTATGCGGCTTCTTGCTGGTCTTTGGCCCTGGAGGATTTTTAGCCTTATTGGTGACTTGCTGCGGTTGTCATATTCTGTTCTGCTGGCTCCAGGAAAAAGTAGAATGTGCAACTTCGTGGAATAGCCAAATGTATTCTTCTCCTGCGGATTAACGTGAAGTTAAAAGAGGACTATCATTTATATATTCCTTGATCCATCGATTGAAGGCGACCAGTTTCGTCCTATAAGGAAAGAGGACCATTTCTCTTCTAAAAACAGATCAAATCGCTTCAAAGACTAACCATTCTCTAATGTTCTCAGTTGGATATACCTTTCACTTTAACTTCTGCGCAACTTTCTTCACTTAGAAATGGAGTGACTCTCACTTTAAGCCATTTCTGCTCCCCTTTCGTGATGTGGATGGTCATGGTCAGATTTAGTTTTGAGCCCACAACCCACTGTGTTCCATGAAGAGGTTTGGTAGTCTAAGAAGGAGCAAGAAACGGAAGGAGCAAGATGGGTTAGGAGGGAGGCATCAGTCCGAGGCATCATGTCTTTCTGGTAATGTGTTGTGCTCTTCACCTGCTATGTTAGACCTTTATCTTGAAATTTTGCTGCAACCTCCTCCAGTAGTCCAATAATCCTCTCTTAAGTACATTTAAAGGTTTCAGAATAATATATGATACATTTTTGTAATCCTGCATAAATATTCTTACGATTGAACAAAGAGTAAGCATCTGTATTTTTATTTATTTGGTATTGGTATCATCTATGTCCTGAATGCTGTTGTAGCCATAGGTGTTCCATATAGTTTAGGTTCTGCTTATGTGGCTGCTCTCTGGTTTCACATATGCATTCAAAGCATCTGCACAAAGTGACAGGTCACAAGCCAAAGTGGTAAAACTGTGTGTGAGAGGCATCACTAATCACTTTGCAAAATTCATATACATAGACACATTTTAATCACTGCACATACAGCAATGCGCTTCATGCATTGTAAGTGATTAATATGTCTGCAGTGATTTAAATGTTGTAATGGTATGTGAAAATTAACTGAAGTCTTTTCACATAATGCTGTGAATGAAATGAAACAGCAAAAATGTAATTTGTTTTTATTTTTTAGTAATCCTGCCATTATGGTAGAGTAATTTATAGCCATGCTACTTGATACAGTAAGTTCAGTGTCATTATTCTGTCCCATATTCAAAGGGAGTCTCTTCAGAATATCTGCTCCAGTTTGAAAACTTTATTAAAATAGACAGGAACCGTTAAAGCTTAACTAGTGAGAATCTTTGCAGCTTGTCCTTGTGTTTTGGATCAGGCTCTTATCGCTTAATATTCTTTCAGGTTTTCATTATAGGTAGCACGACAACACCATGGCAGGAATGACAGATGCCAAACAAAAAGTCCAGACCACCATGCGCACTTAATGCAGTTATTGTAAAGTGTTTGCTCATAATGCTAGATGAGTGAAGTGTGGTGTTCAAGTGGCACTTTATCACAGACTTCACAGCTCCTGATTTAGAGCCAGTCTGACCTCGGTGGAGTAGATGAGAGGACCAGAGTCCTGTCATAATGATGTACATCCATATGTTGTTGTATAGGATATAGACTTCATCATAAAAGCAGTATATGATGTGGTGACACCGCAGCCTAAACCATAAGTCCTTTGATCCAGAGCCTCACAATGTGGAGGTTGCAGCTATGTTGCTGTGTGTTCACTGCACCCTTTAAGAAGCTGACATTTACGTGTGAAATTTCAGAAGTGGCTGGTTAAGAAGATATCTGTGTGCTTCTTAGCAGCACTGTATGTAAGTTTTAATTGTGACTGCTCACATAAATGCACTGCAATGTTTGCACACCTACGTGACTTTGTGAACCTTTTTACTGGGAGCTTGTATTATGGTATACCTAGCATGGTGTTGTTAATTGGGGTTACTGACTGTTTGTCATATCATCTATTGCTTCACAAATCTACACACCAGTTCTAACCAGTGTGCTTTTATAAACATAGTCATTCACAGTTGAGATTCATCATGTTAAATGGCTGGCCAGAGATGGCTGTAGCAGCATGTCCGTTGGGCCTGTGTAGGCCTCACTGCTGCTCTGATGTCAACCAATGGGGCTCACGTTGCTCCCAGTCAGTGTAGCCCCACGTGACTGAAAAACACCCTGTTTTCTCCTGATTCCTCAGGGGGCACCCAGATTGAGAGGATCTGCTTTAAAGGTGTTGCCCTAACACAGCATTGCAGCAAATTACATTAAAACAAACAGAAGAGATTAGCCTAGTTACAGACCTCTGAATCAATGCCCACATCGCAGATTTTTTGTTAAGCAATTCATATTAGGGCTGAAAATATAGTACATAGTACAGATAAAAATCTGAATTTTCTAAATCTTCACATTGCTTTGTTCTGTCCAACCAACTGTCCAAAACCCCAAAATATTTACTCCACTATAACATTAGGAAAAAAACAGCTTTTCCTCACAACTGAGAAGCTGGGACGGGGGAATATTTGATTTATTGTTTAAGGCCTTTCCAGGCCAAAAAAATGCCATTTATTAAAATAGTCGCAGATACATTTTCTGTGGGTTGTATAATCGATTAATTTCTCTAAATCAATGCTTCTTTTGTCTTCCTGCATATACAAAGCTGTGTCTGTTACATCAGGACATCTTATCAGTATGCAGTATGTTCTTATAGATACCCTCACTCTAAAATATTATATAGGGCACTGTGTGAGTTTTTTTTTTAATGCATGTAAAGTTAGATGGGCTGGATTACTTAAAGCGAGACATCTATTTCCTTTTTCCTGGGTGGTGTCAAGCTGGCCCCTATTAACCAGTTTTAGGAGAGGGCTTCAAGCCCCACTGTTATCTCCTCCTGTGGAATGTGCCACAACAGCGTGGCTAAAATAAGAAGGCTACACAGCGGAAGCAGGGCACACCAAAGAGGGCCGGTGCACACCAACTAAATGTCAAGAGATAGTGTGGAGTGCACTTGGACAGACCAAGGAAAAATGGTCGCCCGACACACTGCGACTTATTTATGAAAAACTACTCTTCTCCTTTTTGAAGCTCATGTATAGATCGCAGAAAATGTTTATCACATAACATTAGGTGAAATTACTGTACCATGTTGCTGATATAGGGACTTCTTTCTGGGGAAATTAAGGAATATGCAGTAAACACATTTCTCGGTCATATGTTCAAACTACTTAATGATCTCAGTTTGGTACAAATGACCAAGTCAAATGGATGATTTACTGAAACACGCGGGCGGTTGAGTTGTCATGTGACATTTACATAGTCTTGGCATTACTGTCACCAGTGCTGGATATATGGATATGATAAAAGTCAACTGGAAGTCTCATGGTCGAGGCCCTGTAATGTGAACCATTTGGTCCACATCATCCATGTCCCTCATTGTCTGGCCTCAGAAATATGTCAGTGGGGTGGAGCCGAGGCAGTGCGAGTGTCGCATGTCACCACCGTGCATAAGATTGTGACGCCTGAATATGTCCGGAGGCTGTCATGTGACTGACACCTTCACCCTGACACTGTCACAGGAGGAACTGCATCACGGACAGCTGACTGTTACACTAGACTTAGGCTTCATGCGGGTGCTTATGTTGTAATCAGCCTAGTTATTATGGAGGGACTCATGAGACAGGAAGAGAAGACAACCTGCATGATTCATTGTGTTTCTTTTGCCAAGTAGCGATCTGTTATTGACTGGCTGATTGATTTTTTTTTTTTCTAAGTTTAGAATTAGTTTAGATGAAATGAGCTTTAGAGTGCCATCAAGGGATTTTTCATTAATACAGTCAGAGGGATGCAGATGTGCAGAACATCTGTCACTGTTTTCACTGCAGTGTTATTGAGGAATATGCCACAGGAATAATTATCGCCTAGAGTAAGCAGTTAAATATAATCAGTTAGTTAATTAATACATTTTTAAAAACGATTACACTTTTGATAAATCTGTTGCTATTGTGTCTTCTTGTGATTTGTTTCAAGGCTTTTTAACATTTACAGTTACTCTATCATCCACATTTTATTTTCAAGACATGATGCAGCCAATTTGTCGCACAAAAAATTTAATAAGGTGCAACCCACAGAGAAACGTAACAGGAGCGCTCACAGGTTTGCCTTTGCCTTCTGATCACACGCAGGGTTAAACCCACCTCTTCCTGAATGCAGAAGGTGCCTGCAGCATCATGTAGCCCCAGAGACTGGGTCTAATTTAAAGTGTGGATGTAAACAAACATTTCAACTTTTTAAACAAACAAAAAAAAAAAGCAGGAGATAAAAAAAAAAAATAAGATTGGAAAACACACCTGAAATTAGATTAACAAAAATGACAGCCTCGGCGAACCCACACAGGAGTTTTCACTTCTGGTTAATTAGAGGTTGGAAGTTGGGTGGAGCTATGCTGTAATTACACCCCCACACACAGTCTTTAGATGGGGTCTTAATTGACAAAATAAGTGAAAACACCTGTGTGGGTGATCCATGGCTGCATAGGGCCTTTATAATTTGAACCCATGTTTTACAATGAGTTTTCTCATTACTTAAATATATTATTTTATTGATTGAGCTTTTAAAAATGCATCTATCAAGCTTCTGATTACCAAAAAATGTAAAATTATTTTGATAGCACAGTCCGACAAACATATAGTTTCAGGGGTTGATATATGATCAAGTTTTTTATTTAAACCTTTCATCCACACTGGGTAGAAAAAATAACAGACACACCTTATATTATTGTAGCCCCACAGCAAATACAAAAAAAAAACATCATTTTTTGTCTCTATAATTTATTCAGTGTGTTGTTATATGTTTTTTGAAAACTCCTAAAAATGATGGTTGTCATACATCTGGTAAAGCACAACATATTGCTAATGTGATGCTTAATGTAACTCAGTTTTCTAGCTGTATTTGTAATGCTTGTTTACCTACTGCATCCTTGTCTGTCAGTGACTGGGCTGTGGATTAAACTCTGGTATCTTTGTTGTTTCTCAGTACTCAGGACTGCCAGGCCCAGATGGATCAGATGTGCATTCCTTCTCTGTTAGAGCATGTGACAGCATTGATGGTATCTGCTGCAGTCACGACTGTAGCACCTCAGTCTTAACAACTAAGCCTATCATCGATGTCAATCCGCACTGCGTCTCAGTGTCACTGCCAGCGCAGTATGGATTGACATCCAGAGAAACAAGAGATAAGTTGAGGTATCTACTCCGGACCTTTTTATCTCTCCGCAGCCTCTGGACTCTCCACACCACCCACCACCCCGACCCAGGTGTCCAGCCAACCTGTGTTCACCCAGGAGGCCCAGCCGAGCAGGCCCAGCCCTGAACGCTTGGAGCCGAGCTCCAGATCCCGCTCCCTCACCACACCTCCAGACACAGGACAGCGTCTCAGCCTCCCCTCTGCTAAACCCCCGATCCCTTCCTCAAGCCCTGTGCCATCTTACTCTACCTCACATCAAGTGAGTCTCACTGCAAAAATGCTACTCATTTTATGTAGCCATTTAAATTGGAATGCCATCTATTTCAAGAATTCCTGATATTTGTTTGTTTGCCTCAGGACAGTTCTGCTCCTGCTTGTGAGCTCTGTGGCTTAGGAGTAACAAATGCATGGGATTTTGTAAAAATGGGTGAAATATTTATTGCTTTTACTCAAAAAATAAGTCTAAATATGTAACTGAATTTGCAGATAAAATGTTGTATCTTTTCACTAATTCAATATCGGTAATATTAAGCTGTATTTTCTGAAAAGCACTGATAAAACTGCTTGGTCATGGGTTGTTGAAGCTGATAATTGTTTTTCTTTGTGGCTACATAAAAGTGGCCTTACATGCCTTCTGTCTAAGTCATGTGCTACTTTACTCAGACTCATAAAGGTTTACTTGGACAGTGGTGAACAGAAAGCATGAAAGATGCAAATCTCTTCAATTCAAGCTCTGATACTTCACCATGCAGTTGTCAACAAGCCTGTGTTTGCACTATTTGCTCTGAGCATCAGTGGCAGAACAGAAGGTGTAAATATTGTTTCAGCACTGAGGCTATGTCTCAAACCGTGTTAGATGTCAGCTAAGTGGCTGCACAATTGATTGTTACTGCAAAAACAGCTGAGAGCAAATTTAGTCTTTTGTCACAAGACTTTTCTCTGAAAGTTTATTAGGATTCAGGCAGTCTGAGTCAGGATGTGAGACCAGACTTCTACAGCTAGTGAGGAATGACTCCATGGCTGTGCAGATTTAATGAATAATTATCTGAAGGTCTGTCTCGACCTGTCTGCTGTGAGTGATTGTGGGTTCTAGCCAGAGTGGCTAAATCAATATTTCATCACCAGCATTGTATACTGTTGATATTAACACCCAGTCAGTGCCTGTCAGCCTTTCTGTGTCCCCTCCTCTTCCATCATACATAAATGGAGGCTCACAAATAATCTTCTGATTTGACTTTTTGCCAAATTTATTTTTTAAAGCAATTTATTTAATGGATTTGTGAATGTCTGCTTCCCTGGAGTTTGCTGTAATACCAGAGCAGGCTGCATGCCTGCTGTGATGCAGCAGCGCAAGATTTATGAAAGCGCAGGAGTAGTTTTTGGCAAGAGAAGTGCTGTGTCACCATTGCAGGACGACACCGGGGACTGTTTAACATCCCAGCACCGGTATACAGGCTTTCTCATACTGCTGCAGTGGCTTGTTGTGAATATACTGAATAAATTAGGGACTATGGGAAATCATGTATACACAAGCACACTTTGAGCATGCAAATATCTCAGCATGACACAGCATATGTCATGCTGGGAACTTGCCTGTGCTGTGTGTGAGATGCAAAAAGCACAATTTGCTTGTCATTTTCTCATCTTCCTGCTGCTGCCAAGGACCAGAGCTGTAGAGTTGTATCTGTAGATCTCAACCATGTTGCTCGATTTGTCAGACGAAATGAACAGAGGATGTGACTAGGCATCCCCAGCTTCTTGCTGCTTAGCAACGTAAGGGATTTCCTAATATGGTGAAGCACCCAGGTTGCTCTGCATGGAGGGGTGTGTCCACAGTGCGTGGAGCTTCCTGCTTATTACCCCCACGCTTCATGCGAGAGAATTTTTCCTGCGGTGAGTTATTTTTGGCAGATTATGGCTTTAACAATGAATTCATCTGGTTTATTGTAGTGGGACTTATTCTGACACGCATAGTGAAGTGGTTGTTTTGAGCAGCGTGTACGCATTGGTTCCCCCTACTGCAGCAAATGGATCAGGACTGTTCCACTCCGAGTTTTGAGGGGTGTGTGTGTAGTCTATTAATAATGTGCGACTAAAGTTGCAGCTCCACAGTACAAGGTGTTTGTCACGTTACCTGTGTATATTTAGCGGAGTTGGAGGAGCTTTATGTAATCGGTAAAACGCTGGTGGCGCACGACGGTTTTTTTTTATTTTTATTTTTTATGTTTGCGCACCACAGTTGGACTCGATGTGACCGGTCTGCTGGGGCCGCTGGTGGAAAGTCGCTTCAGTCTGCTGTTAACTCACAATTCACAGCAAAGTTTAGTCGTGTGCAACCGTGTGTTGTTGTGAGGATCCGCTGCACTCTTCACTGCAAACTTCTGCCTTCTCCTCCCCTCTCATAGGTCTACGGTCTATTCGAAGGCATGCTGGAGAAACTTGAACTAGATGATGATGGTAAGTGTCCCGATGCGGTATTTGCTGACCTACTGCTCTGTTTTTACTGGCTTCAACGCAATTCGTCCTGGCTTAATGTATTGCAAAGATGATCAGGGTATCATTGGTATTTCAGTGATGCTGCCAGTTTAAGAGGATATTTTACCAAGTCACAGATGTTAGAGTTAAATCCGTTTTAAAGATTGTGTTGACAGTGCGATACATCCGCTCTGATCTGTGTCATATATGTAAGGGATTCCCTCTCCAGCCTGCTGACTTCACCGGTTCGTTTATAACACCCGTTCTTTTAAATGTCTAATCATTGGTTTAAATGGGAATTTAACGCAGTGGTATCGATGAAGGATGACAGATACCGAATGCTAGAGAGACTACAAGATATTCAACAGGCCTTTCCTCTACATTTGATCATGATGCAGCATATGTTTTAGGAAATGATTTTGATTAGTTGATCATGTTGTCTGTAAAATATAAATACATGAAGTCCTCTGATTTACTGTCTCATGATTTAATTAGATTGAATTCAGAAAAACTTTATACAATCTTGTTTGGTCAAATATTCCAACATCTGGCCTCCCAGATCAACACACACATAGACAGGAAAAGAAATAAGACAGTTAAAGGCTGTGAGCTTAAAACTACATATACAATTAGCAATGCATACATTAATAAATGAATACAATTTTATTAATCTAAAAGATGCAATAATATCTAACCACTAGTCCAAAACCTTTATTTTTATAATTTACAATGATTTGAAAAGAGGAGAGTTGCAGATCTTTACATTTATTTAGCTAGAACAAACAATTATTTTAAGTCAAACTAATCCGCTCAGTGTTTCTCCACCACATGTAGGAAAAAATTACTGTAATCTTCAAAGTGCATCATCTATGACGGATATAAGCTCCTACAGTACTTTGCTTCCCATGTTTTTCCACTGTTTTTGTGCTTGTTGGTGCTTAAAGCAGAGTGTAATTATCAGTGAGATGGAGCAGTAAAGTGGCAGTAAGTGGTCCAAAGCGTAATGGTTGTTTAGGCTCTGAGAGTGTGTTTTGTTTCCAGGCGCTCATTATATATTCCCTGTGAGATTTATTCTTCCTCCAAAAGTATTTTCCTGCCTTCTTTACTTGCAGCTGCTGAACCTGAGAGTGATATTTACATGCGCTTTATGAAATCCCACAAGTGCTACGACATCGTCCCAACAAGCTCGAAGCTGGTTGTGTTCGACACAGCACTCCAAGTTAGTACTGATTGTCCCTATGTCTCTGTATTTGCACTTCCCTTTTCGTGATAGCAACTAAAATGTATGACAAATGGTTCATTTAGTTTGTCAAAGTGTGCTGCACCACAGTTGCAGCAGCATTATATGTGATAAAGTCAAGCCTATTTCGTTGAAGAAGAACCATTTATAATATATAATAATAGTATTATTTTGTTTATGGACCACCTTTTCATTTACAGTAAAAACAAAAAATAAAAGTAATAAATTAAAAAAATAAGAGAAAAATACCATATATGATTTTGAGGTCGCTAGTCTTGAGAACTGAAACAGCTTAAGTTAATGTTCAATAAAATCCGAAGGGTTATTTTGCCTCAGAGCAGTTTCTTTGAGTTGGATTGTCATAAAGTTGTTAAACAGTAATCCTTTGGAGCTCCGGCCTCTTTGATGTGTAGATCTTCAACCACTAGATCCACTGAAGCCAAGGGTTAAAAACCCTTATCTAAAACAGGTGGAAATACTAAAACCAACACAAAACCAACAGTAGTTTAAAAAGCACTTCAAAGAGGTTTGTCTACTGGTGAATGTGATGCAAACAGAAAAGGTCTTCAGATAATGATCAGGGCTGCAACTAAAGATTATTTTCAATTAGATATTAATTTGTTGATTATTTTTTCACTTAAACAGTCTATGAACTGTCAAGAATATTGTAAAGAATTCCGATACAGATTAATAGACTGTTTCAGCTGTAGAAAGGATAGTCACATGTTGTGAAGTTTGATCTTTGATCTATGATCTTATTGTATAATCTAATTTTCTCCTTTCAAATGTTGCTTGACAGGTTAAGAAAGCGTTCTTTGCCTTGGTTGCAAATGGTGTGCGAGCTGCCCCACTGTGGGACACAGAGAAACAAAGTTTTGTGGGTAAGAACATTCACATTTGTTAGGAAATGTACTTTATGGTTGTTTTTGTTTTTTATGTGTTTTCCTTTCACATACTGAAATAATTGTGTTTACAGTGTCTCCAATAGGAAATATACAGAGAGGGGACACATTAAAGGAAAAACCTGAATAAATGAGTGGAGAAACATAACAAATGCAGCTGCTTCCACACAGGTGCACTGCCTGGCACAATTAACCTTCAGCAGTCACTGATCACGGCAACGTGATCAAACCAATGGTCAAAATAGCCCTTAGACTACTAAGAGTTTAACAGCCAGTCATGCTCTGTGACAGGTATAAAAATGCTGAGCAGGCCCAGTTGATGTTGATTTTGTACAAAGATGGCAAAAGGAAAAGATCCAACTGACTTTGAAAGAGGTTTCATTGTTTGGGCGTGGATGGGCGGAGCTTCGGTCACAAAGACTGCTCAACTGGCTGGTGTTTCAATAGGTACAGTGACTAAAGTGACATCTGCATTTAGATCTACGGGAAAGACGTCAGTAAATAGGGTTGGAAATTGCGGTTGACAGAGCACATTTGATGACCGGGATGCTCATGTGTTAGTGCAATATGTAAGGAAATATAAAGAATCAACTGTTCATCAGGTGACTGAGAACGTCAGTGCAGCACGTGATCAGAGTGTGTCAGCAAGAACAGTTCCATACAACTAACATAGAGAGGGATACTTGTTCACTGGTGCAAAAACCACAGGCAATAATCTTTTAGAAATGTGGAAAAAAGTGATATGGTCAGATGAGCAATCCTTCATCATATTATCCACAAGTGGGCGCGTGCATGTGTGGTGTACACCAAGAGAACGGTACAGGCCTGAATGCTTGATCCCTGCAGTAAGGGGATCTGGGGGCTCTGTTATGCTGGGGGAGGCCCTTTTCTGGCATGGTTTGGATCCACTTGTCCTCTAAGAGGGAAGGTGCACTGCAAATCAATACAAAGTGGTTCTGACTGATCACCTTTATCCTATGACGAAACATTTCTATCCTGATGAGAGTGGTCTCTTCCAGGAAAATGATGATGATGCCATCCGTAGGGCACGAGGGGTTACTGAATGGTTTGATGAGTATGAAAATAATGTGAATCATATGCTATGGCCTCCAGAGTCACCAGATCTCAACCCAGTTAATCACCTATGCCAGATTTTGGACCAACATGTCAGACAGCACTCTACACTACCATCATCAAAACACCAAATGAGGGAGTATCTTTTGGAAGAATTGTATTCACCCATCCGGTAGAGTCTCAGACTTGCATAATCAATGCCAAGGTGCATTGAAGCTGTTCTGGTGGCACATGATGACCCTCCTTACTAAGACACTTCATGTTATTCTTTTTTCTTTAATTTGACTGTTTCCTAGTTGACATTTATCATTTTTATGGATCCGTCTGTGTTTTTTTAAAAAGTTGCTAAATCATAATAACATTAATACTTGTATGTATTTGAACCAAAAAAGAAGGACGAAAAGGCTTCCACACTCTTTGCACATTGCAGATGTAATTGACTTGCTTTCAGTCAAATGCCCTCTCCAGATAAGACACAATTTAGTTTTATAAAGTCAAAACTGCCATGCTAATTTTTATTTCATTATTTCCCTTAACTGAGATGGAAAATGTGCTTGCTGTGCTGGTGCACCATTGCCAACACAGACACAGAGGCAACGTTGTGTATTAATGCCGCTGGTCATGGCTAGTGGAGCGTGATGCTATATTGAGCAGAAGTCATTAGAGCTGCCATAAACCATTAAGCACAGCAATGACTCCTCTGTATTGACCTGTGCTCAGACAGGTTGGATGTAAGACTTAGCAGAACGAAAAAGGAAAAAAAAAATCTCTGCAGACTCTCCGAAAAATAAACCCTCTGCTAGTAAGAAAGTGCCAAAAACGAAACCAATGGTGAATTGGCTTTGTTGTGCCGTGCAGAGTTTATTGCAAGTCAGCCTGTGATGAATAATGAATGCCCAGTCAGCGTGAGGATAGAGCAGAGGCGGGGAGTCAGTGATGTGTTGTTTGAACCACGCCCTTGTAAAGCGCTGTCTCTTCTACCCAGTTGCACAGTGCCTCCAGGCATGGCGCTGTATGTGTATGCTGTATGTTTATAGATTCAGTGTGTTTCAATGCTGGTTTCTATTGCAGGAATGCTGACAATCACAGATTTCATCATCATACTACACAGATACTATAAGTCACCAATGGTAGGTCCACTTGGCAGATATCGTTGCATGACATTTGCTTTTTTGTCACATTGGGGATTTCTCCCTTTTCTTTCTTTTCTTTTTTTTTTTACACCAACTTGTTTTATTTGTTGTCTTTCAGGTGCAAATTTATGAATTAGAGGAGCATAAGCTTGAGACATGGAGAGGTAAGTGTCATGTTTATCCTGCCATGTTCTTGTAGGATGCATGAAGTAAGATTTTATAACTGTTTTATAAGCAGAATGTAAAATACTTTAATATTTCTTTTGTGCTACACAGAGGTTTACCTTCAAGCCACATTCAAACCTCTGGTCAACATATCACCTGATGCAAGGTTTGTGTGTCATTGAATCTGTTTAGGTACATATTTGTCAACAGATATTATTGTGCTGCCTGTAACTGATCATTGTGTTTGTTGTGTCTGCAGCCTATTTGATGCAGTGTACACCCTCATCAAAAACAAAATTCACCGGCTGCCTGTCATCGACCCAGTCACAGGGAATGCACTTTATATTCTCACACACAAGAGGATCCTCAAGTTCCTCCAGCTCTTTGTGAGTCCAACACAATCTCTGTCCTTCCATCTGTGAACTAGTGATAAACCTGCATGTTCTAAAATACTATGGCTGATTATGATTCTGTTGAAAACTTTCTCATCTCCCCTTCTGCTTTCATTGTCTGCTGCCCCCTAGTGGTCAATGTGGAAATTAATAAAATGTGACTTTACCTTGATGAACTGGGAGGGTGATCTCATTCAGTGTGTCTCTGTCTCCTTGTATGTCTGTGTGTGCGCAATCTGTGTGTCCCAGATGTGTGAAATGCCAAAGCCAGCTTTCATGAAGCAGACTCTCGGGGAGCTTGGCATTGGAACGTACCATGACATTGCTTTCATCCACCCGGACACGCCCATCATCAAAGCACTCAACATCTTTGTGGAGAGACGAGTGTCTGCTTTGCCAGTGGTGGATGACTCGGGTAAGATCACAAACTCTAACTCTAGTACTGACACTATATTTTATTAATATTACGAAATTAACTTTGTTACTAACTGGAATTGTCTTGGTTCTCTTATAGGCAAAGTTGTGGATATTTACTCCAAGTTTGATGTCATTGTAAGTTGAAATTTTTACAGTTTCTGCAGAAATTTGTAGTTTCTAAGCTGCTCTGTGATTTATTTTTACTTCTTACATTTTCATGTTTGTGTGTGTCTGTGTGTAGAACTTGGCTGCTGAGAAGGCATACAACAACCTGGACATTACAGTGACGCAGGCTCTGAAACATCGCTCTCAGTACTTCGAAGGAGTCGTGAAGTGCCATAAAATGGAAACAATGGAGACCATTGTGGACAGAATAGTCAAAGCCGAAGTGAGACTGACTCTGACGTACATACAATACATCCATTAAGAAATAGCCTTACTACTATTTCTAAGTTCATCTGTGAACATGTGTTTTTATGCCAGGTGCACCGGTTGGTGGTGGTGGACGAGCGCTCCAGCATAGAGGGCATCGTCTCCCTGTCGGACATCCTCCAGACCCTGGTACTCAGCCCTTCAGGTATAGATGCTCAGCATTGATAGCCCCAACTCCCCTTCTGTCCTGGACCCTGAACTCTCTCCCCCCCACCTGCCCTCTAACTCACCCCCAGGTAGGAAAAGCACCGGTTTTGCTCATGGCTGGCTGTAAGGAGGCATGGTGCCGCCCGTCCAACGTCCTGTTTTTCCTGCAGGATGCCGCTGTGTGCAGCAGTGTTGTGTGGATTTTTGTGTCAGGATAACAGATTTTTCTGTCATTCTCAATCAGCAAAAACACTCACCGACAGAAAAATATGCTGCTTGTTCAAAAACAAATGCATTGAAATATATTTGAAATGGTAAATGTGGTAGTTGTTTTTCAATATACAGTGGCTTAATAGTATGCATAGAGATTATCAGTTTGGTATAGAAGATAGACAGAGTGAGGGAAATGGTCTATACATATAGTGCAGGGGAAAACATCTTTCTCATTCTCCAAGTGGGTTAAAGAGGAACTCATGAAGCTGTGGCTCCAGAGTGAGCTGTGCAAAGTCTGATAAAGTCTGATAAATTTTGAGGTCACCATGTCTAGTGGAGGCTAGAGGCTCAAAGCTACATCAGCTGTCACTAGTATAATGCGCACAAATCACTGACCTTCAGCAGTCAAGTGCTGTTGTGGGTTATTTAGGTGTTTTGACAAAAAAAAGGAGAATGTGTCAAATAAAAAAAAAAAAAAAAAAGACAATATCTCTGGCTCTGCTGCATTGATTTTGATATTGGTGTTTTTTACACTGATGACTGATGAACTCTGTCCATTACACAAGATGAGTCAATTGTTACTACAGTAAACCTTTGGTTTACTTGTAATTGTGGTTTGTGAACAAAAACAAACCAAACCTCCAAAATAGTTACATTTTACATTGTGGTGGTGTGGATTGCAATTGTTAGTTTTGAATGTACACTGCCCGTTTTCCCTGATTACATAAGTATGGGCTCCTTAAATAACCATCAAAACAATCTATACCCTACATAAAACAATGCCTTTTAACACACACACACAATGTCATCAGCAGTTCTTCTCACATGGAGTAGGCTACAGTTGCACTCCTGCACTGATCACTCACACCAACTATGGTTAGCTATTACCAACTATAACCCAACAAACAAAGTGGGTCCATCATTTTTGTTAAGTTTTACACAATATTTTCACTTAAAAGAACTTGCCCAAGCACCATGTCATGGCCAGCCCACCCTGATAACTAGTTCAAGTCAAATGTTCGCTGCCTATAATTTTAACCGATGAGACCAAATCCAAACAGTTCAAAATTTTGGGGTCGTGCACCCAACCTCTATGCCGAACCTGTCTGATACTGACCACATATTCCGCTCTGTTTTGCCAGTAGCAAGCTCCACTTTGATGTGAATGTTTTGTGTTGATACGCTTGAAGCAAATAACTGACGCTTGCATAATTCTAGTGATTTTAGCATTGGAGGTTGCTGTGGGTTCAAACTGTCACTCGATCAGCGCTGTAAAGAAAACACGACATGCAAGCATTAACTTTCTATGTTCTCTGTTTTTCCACACAGGGTTTACTGACACTTTTTTTTTTTTTTTTTTTTTTTTTTTTTTTTTTTTTTTTTTTTTTTTTTTTTTATCATCTCATTTATATTTTTGCATTCACACAACTTCAGGTTTTATGAAACTAATCAGTCTGCTGCAGCTTCTCACTGGGTGAACAAAGTCCAATGGGGCAGTGGTTGAGGGCTTCAAAAAGAATGATAAATCTTGTTTTTGAAAGCAGGAAGATCTGTTTAGACATTTACATGATGTCCAGATGAAAAGCTGGCAAATTATGCCTACTCCTACTTTTATTGACTTTATTTTTGCTGGTTGTATCCTCACAGAAATAAAGTCATTAAAAGTTGCTGTAAAAACTGATTTGTGAAAAAATGTGGTGCAACAAATGATATATGTTGAAATAGGCGCATCATGGTTTTGCATGCTAAATGGGATTTTATTTTTTCAAGTGAGATCCTGCAGCAGAGTGGGAAGTTTCCCAATCCACTGGTGAAATTGTGTTGGGCATAATTAATAATGATGAAAAAATTTAAACAAAGTTTGGGTTAAGTAACAGTAATCCTGCTTATTTTACAATATGTTCATTTATTATGGGTCTCTGTCGTGTCCTAACTTGTTCTCTCTCTTCTTCTCCTCACCAGATGCCTGTAAGGAGGAGAACCTGACTGGGTGAGAGGGAGGAAGCGTCAGCAGAAGTGGAGAAGTGATGGGAATAAATAAGTTTGAAGGTTGAGGTAGGGAACGTGAGGCTGAGTGGAGCCAGTCTGAAGGTCCCAGAAACACCTGCAACTGATGCACTATAGAGGCTTGGAAACCAAAGAGAGCTAGACAGCTGAGTGAAGTGGAGTCCCTGCACTGAGGATTGATTTTCTGAATTTTTATTTTTTGTTGTTGTTTGAACACTGATTAAATGCACACACATACATTATACTGTATATATACACACACACACACACACACACACACACACACACACACACACGCGCACACACGCACGCACACACACAGATGCATTATGGTTACCTGCGAGGGGAAAGGCATAAACGACGAGACAGGTTCTCATAAATTTGGGCTGTTTTGGGTTGTATAGTTCTGATCAAGCTGATTTCAGTCACATTTAGTAGTTGATGCTGAATGTCGTTACCTGTAGGAAAACTTTATTTTCCCCAGTACTTTCCTTAGAAAGGTGAACATTCACAGATTCAACTTATTGTTTGGTAGCAAAACTGCACTTCACCTACAGTGTGGCCATTTTAAGACTGTTGTTTTTAAAGGAAAAAAACAGTTTGCCAGCACCAATAGGGAGCACTCAATGTCCACTCTTTATTTGTGCCTTTTGTTTGCCCTGTCCACACCAGTTTAAAACTGACAGTATTTGTGTCCTTTTGAATTTTTGTTGCCAGAGCAGTGCAATTATTTGTCATTTTAAAGAAACTGATACGGGAAGGATGTGTAATATTATAAGTAGTTGGTAGAATTCACCTTCTACTTCTTTTTCAGTCTCTGTGACTACAATTCAAAACCATGTCAGAATTGTTAAGTATTTTTGTTAAATAAATCTTATTCTGAAAATAATCAAAAATCGAAATCATTTTGACACAAACATGCAGTGGTCAGAGGCAAATATAATTGTACATTAATAAGGATTCTCTCAGCCAATAACCATGACTGAGTACATCTCATTCATTTTACGTCAGTAGTGATTAAGAGTCATTGTTGTGACTTAAAGATGCAAGATGGAGAATGTCTTTTTAGATATTTAAAAAACATTTCTTACATTTATTTTCCAGGGTTTTGTTGCTTCAGATAATTCAGATACAAAGATGCAAGCAAAATCGGTTATCTCAGCTGTAGCTCGACAGGACTCATCTCCATCTTCGACTGTAAATAGGATTGTTTTTCGGGAAACGTGTCACAGAAAGCTTTATTTTTATGAATGTGTCAACATGTTTAAAGAGGCCACAATTTTAATGTTATTTTTGTAAATATCTTGTGGCAATATGTCCAGTTCAAAGAAACTTTGTAACAGATCAACATGTACTGTAAATGTGCAAGCATGAGAAACTACACTTCAGCAGTATGAATGTTCTTTGTTTTACTTTTTCTATTTTTCTGGCTGCAGAAAAATAAATGGACACTGAATGTACTTTAGAGCTGTGGTTCATACTGTCTTTTACTGTGCACATTCATGTAATATTTGGGATAAATATTATGTATATCCAGGCTTTTTTGTAAGACTAACCTCCACAGTTCTGTCATCGTATTGTTAGATAGGCATAAAAACATCATAGTATAATAAGGCATAAAAGGTCATAGTATGGTAAGGCATTAAAAAAACAGGATAGGACGTCATAAAATGTCATTGTAAATTAAGGCATAAAAAGTCATAGTATGATAAGTCATAAAATAAACGGCATAGTATAGTAATGCATATATATAGTCACAGTATACTAAGGCACTGGGTGGGACAATTAACTTAATGTGCATGTTTTTGGGTTGCAGGAGGACGACGCGGAGAAAGCCCGTGCAGGCATAAGGAGAACATGCAAACTCCACACAGAATGGCCCCAGGCCTGGGATTCGAACACAGAACCTTTTCACTGTGACGCCAGTTCTAACCACTGTCACACCGTGTGGCCCCATCTCAAAGTCACCCAGTATATATGTCTGTGTGTGTGTATCAACATCTTGTAGGGCATTTCAAGTGCTCTTGGGGGCCCCCTGGTGGCCACGGGGGCCCTAAGCAGCTGCTTAGTTTGCTTATGCCTTGGGCTGGCCTTGAGTCACACATCACTCCTTCTACGCCTGCTCTCTCAAGCTCATTACCGTATTTACATGCTTGTCTTGCACAGTTCTTGTAACATTTCTATTAGATTGAATGAATCACACGGCCAAGCAGTCATCAACCAAAGCTGTGAGCTGTTGAGATTTCAGCCCTGGAGCCTTTTCTCCTTATGGCATGCTGCCCTGAGGATATTTTAGAGCAGGGGTGGGCAACCGTGTGCTGGGAAAAGGTTTTTATTTCAGATGAGCACTACAGCAGCTGATAGTTTATCCTCTATATATGCATATCTATGAAGATGATAGGCTCAGTGGAATCAGCTGTCATTCCCTGTAGCTAAAGAAGAAATGTGTACTCTGTGGTTGCCTGGTGTTGTAAACTCCTGCTGGATTATTTGTGTGTGTGTCTGTGTGTGTGTCTGTGGGGCAGCCACAAGGTGACGCTGTAGTACACAATTCAGGCAATTTGAGGTTTCAACCAAAATCCGTTTCCACAGTTGTAATAAGTAACGACCTCTTTCTCATTGAATATTTACATTCCAATAAGAGATGAATGTCCTCCAATCGGGGCTTTTTTTTTTTCTTTTTTTTACTACTTTCAAGGAAATTGTAAGATTTCAGCAGGAACTTTTTATTGCAGTAAAGGTTGTCTCTAAATGAGGCAAAGATACCAAGCCTGGATCTGATGGACTTCCAAATGAGGGATAAAACTGGACCAGACTTACTCCAGACAATCTGCTATGATCTCCCGATCTCCCCTGTGATACCCAGCGCTGGGAAAGCCTCTTCTACACCTTGTAGCCCTAAAGCAGAAAAGGCAGGAGGGCGTCTCTAACCTCCCCCTCCTCTTCTCACTGCCCATCTTTCTCTCTTTCTTTATACACACACACACACACACACACTGGACTCTCTTTTGAAAGTCTAGGGCTTGATTTAAAATTCCTCTTCAGACCGTGTCATGCATTTTATATGCATGGTGAGTGGGGGAGAGAGAGGAGGGATTGCGTGGGGCTCCAGCCCAAATGAACTTCCCTCCGCTCTTGGTCTCCTCAGGGATATATCCACACACTCACACACACACATACACACACCACCACTTTCTTTCACTCCTCTCCCCTCATTTTCTCGCACCCACTCAACTCTTTCAACATTAGTTTTACTGCATCATGCTTTTCACAAATTCCACTGAGCAGGGAGAGTGCCGTTGCCTTTGAAGACAAGTGTGATCAGAACAGAGGCAGGGGGTGTATAAAAAAAAAAAAAAAAAAACCTGGCCGCAGGGCATTTGGGGTTTTGCACTCGTGTTTAGCAGCTTGTGGAGCAGAAGAGGGAGGCTGACAAGTGCAGTGTTTGGGGACAGCTTTGATGTCTGATGGGGTGCGGCTGCTGCTTCTGCACAGTCCTTCACAAGGAGACTGTCACGTTGACACAAGCAGGCTTACATTTACAGTTCATAGCTGTGGATAGATAACAGACAATCAAAAGAGCTCCGTTGATACACTGCTCACCACCTTGGCATCTCTTATTCTCTTTCTGTCCTGCTGACATGCACAGAGATGAAACTGAGAATTGATTAAGAAAAGCAGACGCAACGTGAACTTCAGCTGCAGCTGCTTGAGAAATCTGGTTTATTAGGAACAATATGATCCCACTAGCTTATTGTGGATATTGCAGTAAACAACAGAAACACAATTCACTTTTTTTTTTTTTTTTGAAGTGCTACAGGTTTGCGATTATAGACATAAAACAGTACAGCAACCATAGTGCCTACATTCATATATGCACAGAGAATATAAAAATTACAGTATATTGCTGTTATGCTGTTCCTATTCCTGCTCATGATTCACCCTCTGTTCCTCTCTTACATACACATCTCTGGAGTATCAAAGAGCTGTTGTAATGAGAGTGGTGTGTTGTTTTTTTTTTTTTTGTTTTGTTTTTTTTCTTTCAGTGAAGACTGACAAGATTTAGGTCTGGCAGGTCAACATTTCTTACAGATAAGCACTGAGTTATCATTGGAGCACAAAGCTGACAAGTTAAGATGATATAGCACAGTAACACTAGACAAACCCTCCACAGAGAGATCACAAAACCTCACTGAACAGACTCTCAGTGAAGTGAAGCGACATGTATTCTCATTAAGCTACTTTTGTGTTGTTTTTTTTTTTTGTTTTTTTTCTGTTTTGTTTTTGTTTTTTTAAATTAAAGATTAATACAAGTTAACTTTGGTTTCCAGCTCTCTAGAACTATACTGTTAATTTGTGGCAGTTTAAGCTGTAGGTAAGAGTTAAATCGACAGCATAGCAGCCTTAAGCCAATATTAATACGACACAGAAATTCACTTTTTAAAGATTTTTGTTGTTATGATAGCAGCCAGGAAATAATATAGTTACAGTGTGATTCCATAGAGTAGAAAAAAAGTGGAGACAACTGATTTTTCATCAAAGTACTGTTAAAAATCTGTGATCTGGTACCTCAATAAATACAAAAAGGAACTTCTTTGTTGTTATTTGTCATCTTCTAACCTATTCTGTTCATAAATATGGTTACAAGTAATATTTATTGTGTAAAGACAGTATCTTTCATCCATGCAACAAAGAAGTTGAAGATTTTTAATAACAGAAAAAAAAAATCACTTTTCCATAACCAACTACAGTATACAAAAAAAAAAAATATTCTGGAGCCTGTGTGAGCCTTTTCCAAAATTTTCTATCAGACTGTAACACAAGACGGACATCAATAAAATAAAAAAACAAAAAAACAGGCTGAAAGGAACAAATCAATGACTGGATGCATTTGCAGACTGGAGAGAAGGGACATCTCAGGTTCCAGCACACGGGACACACTGACTCTAGTGCTAAAGTGAGACCCTGCTGTCGTGGTACTCCACTCAGTCGTCTGTGGCCAAGCGAGGTTTTCTCAGTCCACGTCCACAAGACTTTGTCAGAATGGATTCTAGCATTACAGGGTGGCTGTGGGGGCCTCAGCAGCTGGAGGACACATGTGGACAGGGTCAGCTGAGTGAGTTAAGAGTAGGAAAACTGCAACAGAGGTAGAGGATAAAAAAAGAACTGATAGCTTTTAGAGTTGCTTTAGAGCGTGTTTGAGTTTTTTGAGGGGGAATAATTTAGCAGAGGTGTGGTCTCGTTTACATCGCTTCGCTTGAGGAATGCATTCTTAAAATCTTGTCCGTTTATGTTGCAGGGGCCCACTCCCATCTTAAGATGCAAAACACAGTCTTTATTTTATTTCTACCTCACGCTTGTGCTCTGCTCATCATTTCTCTATATATTCATCAGCATATGACATTTTTCTGCAACAACAGGCTTCTTCCGTGTGTTTTTTCACTCCTTAAAATAACCATCTTTCTCTGCTGGGGTTTGGCATGTTGCAAAAATTAAAAGTCAACATTAAAAAAAAAAAAAAAAAACGCAATCAAAGAGCTTTCAGAAACTTCCAAAAGCTGAGCTCAGTCTTCCACTGGTCCATCCTCTATTAAAAGTCCAGGGAAAGTATAATGGTGCAGTGTGTTCAGAGTTCACTGGAGCCATCTGAGGAGTGAAAGCAGCAGACACACTGCGCTGGTTCGAGCAAGCTGTTTCCATTATACATTCTGAGCAGCTGTTCTGTGGAGGAAGTCCTTTGAAGGACGGCTGCAGGGGGGTAACTGGAGTCCACAGTTCAAACGGGGTTCTTCACCCTAACAAGCAGGGGCGTGGCTGAGGCCACTTCCTCTCCGGTGTGGGGGGCGTCATCGTCTCCATCGTCATCATCATCATCATCATCATCATCATCATCATCATCGTCCCTGCACCCCCATCATCAAGGCCTTCAACTAGAGGTCTCGCATGAGCTCTGACACATCATGCAACGTCTACACTAACACTCAACGTTCATGCTATAACTAGTACAGAAGCAGGCAGAACAAAAAAAAAGAAAAAAGGTAGATGCATACCACTGATCGCTCCTCTCTCCTCAGATGTAGGCAGCTTAGAGTGATTACATCTAAGCTGCCTCTTTTCAAGACATCCCTTGCTCTGTATGGGCTGCGCATCTGGTTCTTTCAGTTGTTTTGATTTGTGTCTGTTTTGACACGGAGGGGCGAAGAAGAGGGAGTTTTCTGAGAGAGGGCTTTGAAGAGAGCCAGATTCGGAAAGAGTCTGAAGGTTGTCTCTGAGGGGTCAGGACCGTCTTTAAAAAGGAAAAAAGGAGAGGCACGAGGAAAAGGAGGAGGATGTTGAAGAATAAAGTCGAGCTGATAGAATACAGGGGCTCGGTTCACTTCTGTGTAAGGTATGCTCCGATGGTGAGGCTCGCTGCCCCGAGTGCAGCCAGGCCGAAGACTGTCTTGATGGAGGGCCAGGAGCAACTGAAGACGGACTCCCTCTGTCTGTCATACAGCTCCACAAAGGCATCCTGGGAAACAGACAAGAAGAGAAAGTCAGACAGTTAATTGGGCTCTCAAAGAATATGTTTTTACCTGTGTTTTTGTTCTTGCATCAGTTGGTTATCTGTTGGGTGTAGTCTACTAGAAGACACCATAATAGATAAGGCTGAGATGTCTATCACTCCTACTAAAGACATGCAGTAAATCTAAATGCACGGTTGATTCATATATGGCTACAAATATATATTTTCATTTTATTTATAAAAAAAAAGGCTCAAATTTTCTGGCAACATTTGGCCACTGTAGTTTTTAGCAAATGTTATTCAGACAGGAATAAATAGTACATTTGATGTGGACTATTATACTGCCACATGTTCACCATAATAAAGGAACATGTCAAACAGTGTAAATGTGTGGATCAGTGGTGTGAATAGTTGCTGGACACAATGGAGCTCTGTGGCACAGAGGAATAACATTTGCCTTTGGCTACATAGACAATACATGTTCTTAGTATCAACTGATTATTGGTTTTGGTCATTTCATGAAAATATAGAATATCAGCTTCATTATCCTTTGAAGGGTTGATTCACACATTATGAAATTAATTTGACTTGACTTACCACCTTCGATGCTGGCCATTCAACAGAGAGATAATTTGGGTTTCATTTATCTAGGTTTTGAGATATGTGTCAATACAATTGGAGTAAATGGAATTTAATTGCTGGTGCTCACAGCACTATGTTTAAACTTTCAACAGCAATATATCCAGAGTAAGGGTCTTCTTTTACTGGATAATACAGGGACTGTTTTTTCATTAGAAAGTATTAAACATGTTCAAAGTCAGGCTTGTACATTGTTTGGCAAAAGAGAAACATTGTGCCTTTAAAATCAACTTCATTGCCTCAGAAGTTTTAAAATATACAAAATTCCATTCATTTGCATTTTATTGGGGTCACAGTAGAAAAATTAAAGAATGAAAGACAAATATCTCAAATGCCTCAAAAACCAGATACCACTAGAGGTAAGAAACAAAATCTGCTTTTTTTTATTAAATATAGTTTGAGTGAACTTTAAGGCATGGGTGGAAATAGTGTTATTACACCCCTGCTGCAAGCAGATCCATTACTGTTCATCAGCTCTCACACCCTCCTACACACAACTTCAGACCGCCCTCATACACAAACACACAACACACATAGAAACACACATTTACAAACATGGGAATCACCAAAAGAGCCTATTCGCAACTACAGATCAACATAAGCATAAATATATTAATGTAACTCAGAGGGGGCTCTGCTTTCTGCTGCTAACAGGAGTTTTTAAAGAGGTCTGTTACAAATTGAGAATGTGTGAGTGTACGCAAGGCCTGCACAGCAAACACCACGGCTCTGTGTGTGTGTGTGTGTGTGTGTGTGTGTGTGTGTGTGTGTGTGTGTGTGTATGTGTGTGTTTGTGTGTGTGTGTGTCTGTGTGTGTGTGTGTGTGTCTTAGGCGAGGAAATACAGACATCTGCTCATAAGCAGTGACAACAGGAGCAGCTGGACAGGAAGTCATGGTGCTAAGCCTCACACAGACACACACACACACACACACACACACACACACACACACATACATATACAAGTAGATTATCTTGAACCAAACTACTACAGTGTATTTTAAAGAGAGCAGTATCCTATTTAATATCAGCTCTTTTGTTAAGAAGCTAACCACATTAGTAGCAGTGTGTTGAAGCTGTACATATGAGCTCCTTTGATCCATTGAGTTTTTTAGTTGTAGCTTGACTGTTCTGTGTGAACAATGGTGAATTGTTAAGGTTAATTCACTACAACACTACTGTGTCAGTTCCCATGGGAATCTATTATCATTTTATTCTAATCTATCTTGATTTAATTCCATTTACCTACAGTAATTATGTTTTGTGTAACTCTAACTGGAATGCACACGTTTTAGTCGACCTTGATCTAGTAAAACCAAAACTGGGTCATTATACTCTCCTTCACAAGTGTCATATTTTAATATACAGTTTCCTTTTATCAAACAAAAGCCCACACAGGACTAAAAAAATGAGATATCAAAAGTATTTCCTGTTTCCTTCTCCTCCCTTCCCGTCCTGTGGCATTCCTGAGGCTGGGGGCCAGTCAGTGACACAGAGGAGGAAGGATCAGCAGTTTCTTCCCAGTTTAGATCCTCTGGTGTCAAAACACACTGCACTCTTAAATCAGCTGGCAATGGCTTTAACCACATGGCATTTCCTTTGTTGCAGCTGAGCGATTTTAATTATCCAGGGCTAAAACCAGCCAGAGTCTATACAGCCATGCTAGCTGCTCTGTAAGAACGCACTTCAAATGTCAACATGCTCTCAGTGACAATGCTAACATGCTAATGCAGGGCAGGTAAAATTTTGTTTTGTTTAGCATGTTAGCATGCTAACATTTACCAATTAGCACTAAACACAAAGTATAGTTGTGGTTGATGATGATAGGAATATCAGTAGTTTTGGAGGTGTTCATATTGCCAAAGTATTGGCAATATTTGGCAATATGAACCCCGCCCCCCTCCAGGATTCAGGTACCTGTTAGAGAACAACCTCTTCAGTCAGACCTCCAGCTGAGGTGAACATGTTGGTTTTGCAAAAACACTGCCCTCATCCCTTTTTTTTTTCCCCACTTCCCTCTGGAAAATAACAGTTTGCTGAGGCAACAACACAAACCAGCTTCTGGGTCCAGCATCAAGTGCATGTGACTATGTGACTGACCACTGGCCAGGCTCGACAAAATGGCAAACTCATGATGCGTGTCCTCGATATGTCCCAGACAGTCAGCATAGATTATCATCTATTTAAGTCTGAAACAAAAGCAGGCCAATTACAGTAAGAGGTTCATAAGAGCGGTGATGGATGTTTAAAAGAATTCCACAAGGACATGGACGGTAATAACTCCAGACTGACTCAGGGGAGAGTTGGGAAGCAGAGCTAGAGGAGGGAGGGGAGGAGGGGTGTCAGGTGGATATCATGAGACTGAGGCATGCTCCACTTCAGCTCCTGGAACTTTTTCACCCACACGTTAGCAAGCAGAGCTGCCACAACCATGTGAGCAGTGTGAAAAACAAACCTTTGCACTTTCTATTTTTTCTTTCCTTCCTGTCTCTTCTCTCTCCCTCTTTCTCCGCCTGTATTGACTGCCATTATGAAAATCTGAGTCTTTGAAGAAGATAATAATGAGCATTTGGCAAAGGAGGACACAGACGGATGACCGGGACAGTAAAGGACAAAACATCTGCATTCATCACATCAACAAAAGACTCTATAATCCTCAAAAACTCATCTTTGCCCTGCAGCAAACCATCTGCCATCAGCAGCAGGTGTGCATCTGGGAAATAAAGTCCAGGCTGCAGCTCTCTACAGTATTCATTTTTTTTGGATCAATGGCTTTTAAAAGGTCACAGCCGCCCTACAGAAGCCATGAATCCAGTGGGAAAATGCCTAGCCTGGTTTACACACTCCCTTCCCTTCGTTTCTACTGCACACAATGAATCCCTGGGAGAGGCACATACAGAGTAAAGGAATCAGACTGAAAAGCAAGGACTTGAGAGGCTCCCATACTCAGCCATGGGGTGGCAACTTGCTCCCTGAGTGTCATGGTTACCCAGACTGGAAGCTTCACACATGATTTGCTTTTCCCACCAGCAGGAGAGAGCCTGTCCCCGACCTCTCTGATTTGTTTTTCACATGATTTAAACCTCTGGGTTTTGCTCAGTGCCTTTCTCGTGGACACAAAAGGCATTTTACACTGTTGTCTTCCTCGGACGGCCTTACGCTATCTTAAAGGCAACAGGAAATACCAAACATTTACCAATTCCTTTGGGCATCCCCCTAGCTACTGGGAAAGATCGCTTGGCTTGTGTGGAAGATAATGAGTCATCTTGTGCACTTGGCTAGCTCCCTTAAAACCCCAAGCAGCGGTCTGCCAAAACAGAAAAATGATTAGGCAGTCATCTCTGGTTTGGGACATTTCTGTGGGTAATTGCGGGCAGACTCAGACTGAGAGAAATGGATGTGGGTTAAAGTTCAACTTGTAATTAAAGTGCCTGTTGTGGCTTCACTGCTATATTCACCTCTGAACTGGGCCTCTCCCCATGCTCTGTTAATTTCCAAAGCATTCACATAGTAACATACTTATAATACTGCATACGCTGCTGCTCTTTGATTTTCTAATGAGCCTCTTGCAGATTTCACCGCAGCTAATTAAAGTCAAACAAAACTCCCATTTCATGAGCCACAGGGAAGCAATGGGAGATTTAAAAAAAAAATGCAAGAAAGGCATTAGTGTCCTTCGTAATTGATCTGTTATGATCAAAATATACTCTTATATCTCGCTCTTTCATGTGTGCATATTATTATTTTATGTATGAATGCATACGCAGATGCAAAAAAACCCCAGAAAAAACCCCAGCTCTCTCCAGACACAATAGGTGACAGGAAAGCAAGCTCTCGTCTGGCAGCAAGGTCACGTTCGATCAAGTCTCTGAGGTGTCATCCATCGACTGGCCTGGCGAAAAAAAGAGATGACGGAGGAGTTTGTTTCAATACTCATTACCCGGCGAATCCCCCTGTGTCAGCACCAGCAAGCAGCTTGGAACTGAGGACACTGAGCCCTTCACTACTCTGTGACAATACTGCAATACTTGGAAACAACAGCATCACAGCCAAGTGATGACAGTTGGGGGAGGGGAAGCTGTGAAAATCTGGATAACACTCTCAATCGATACACAAACTTTTAGTGGATCAGACTTACAGAGCAATAATGCTTGTTTAAATGTAACATCCTTGATCTAAAACACATACACTTGGTGCTTAAACTATTTTTTATCGATTAGTCGATCAACAGAAAATTATTCACCAACAATTTTGTTTGCAATGGTTCGAAATTTTGAACATTCACTGATAAAACTGATACCACTTTCATGTTTGTCTGTTAAATATGAAGCAACCACCAACACCCGGTTAGCTTAGCTTAGCATACAGACTGGAAACAAAGGGAAACAGCTAGCCTGCCTCCATCTGAAGGTAACAAAATCCCTCTACCAGCACCTCTGAAGCTTTCTAATGAACACAATATATTTTATATGTTTGTCAGGCTACTAGCAGAGACTCCAGGAGGTTACAGTTCCTAGCTTAGAAATGGATGGCACATAACATACGTAAAAAACAAAACAGAAAAGTGCCATTTTTCCACCTTATTTTTCACACAAATTAAATATAAACATGATACAATTAGAAAGCAAAACCCGTACTTCCCAAAATGTCAAAGTATTCTTTTAAGGTATTTTCCAATCAAAATGTCAGGTAATTTTTGGAGGCCACCTTGATTTCTGGGATCTTGTTACAGGCAGTTTTCTGACTGTAGTGAACACCACATAATTAATCAGATAATCAAGAAAATAATGAGCAGACGAGACGATAATGAAAATAATTATTAAATGCAGCTCTTATCCAATGGATGGTAATTAATTTCATAATGCATTTTTAAATTAGCATAGATACATTAAACGACCTCTCTCGTGAGCGAGATGAACAATCCTGTCTTTACAAGTAAAACCATGTAGTACAATTTCTTTCTGAAAGACATTTTCACCTGATGCAATGGAACTGGATATCATTTTAATTTGAAATAGTCAGGGAATTAAGCACAAAGGGTGTTTAACCTTTGTAGCCTGACAATCTACATCCTTTAAAAATGTCAGGCCTTTTAAACATTCCCCATAAGGGAAATAACAGCGTTTTAAATGGCCAGACAATATGGTAACTGTGGAGTAATATCAGTTGTCTGATAAAAAGAGATCAAAAGGGGAGTCCTGACTTAAAACAAAGGAAACAGGGAAACCTTTTTAATTTTCCTCCACTCGAATTTTATTGTAGACTCAGGTTTCATACAACAGTCATTACACTGGACTCGAGTGTAAAGCCAGAAACATTTTTGACGTTGGATGCTACCCTAAAGGCTCATAAATATTCAAATTTGCGTCAGCAGCAGCATTTGTGTGTTTACAAAACAGCACGCTCTCCCATGGGAGCGAGCCTGCTCCACTGGAACATGAAACGTGATCGCCAGTAAATCACCCACACTCCTCATGACAGTCTGCGTTTTTTTTTTATTGTCTCCATTATTCATTGTCTAAACCGCCAGATAAATGAAGACTGTAACTTTACACATGAGACTTTGGTTTCTTAGGAGATGAATAATGCTTCAGTAAACTTGGTTTTTATCCCATCACAGCAGCGGCGGCAGGAGGAGAACAACTGGAGTTAAACTGTCCAATTTGTGCAGAAGCATCTTGTCTTCCTGAGGTTTTTGGGGAGGACAGATAGATTTCAAACTCACAAACATCCCTATTCACCTAACCTTGACTGAGCAGTTATACGATCCTTATTCTTGCTGAACCCACTGATTTTTATTGAACAGCTTTGATCCAACATGAAATGAAGGACTGGGTGACCTTGCAGGCTTAGAGGAGTGCAAGTGAGCGGATGGATGCCGAGTGTGTTTGCTCTCCTGTCACCTCCTCTCCCCCTGCACTCCTGGTTTATTGGTACCTCTGCACACCTTACTGAAGCTCAGACTGTATCATTTACAATCAGTCACTTCTGCATGCAGAGCGAAGCAACATCAAAGCAAAAGGAAAGCCACGGGGAGACAATCCTTTTCTCTCACAATAAATCAAACAATCTTTGCAGCTCGCACAATATGTTTCTTTTCTTCTTTAAAACAATCCAGCCCTGTGATTTTGACCTTGAAACATATTTCAAACTTAACAATTGATCCAAACCCCTTTACAATTGCCAAAACTTGGCACAATGGGTTCCTCAAATAGATACAATACAGCTAAAAGGGGATGTCTGCCTCATCTGAGGATGTCTGCCCTGAGCCCATCCGGCCCTCAGCGGAGGAGGAAGTGACAGAGTCGAGCCGGACAGAAGTGGCATGGCTGCTGTGCTGCTATAAATATCAAGAGGCTTCATCTCAGCTTCTGGTTCAGGGCTGCCCGATCTAATAAAACATGTCTCATCTCTGCTGCTCGGCCCATTTAAAAGGCCACTGATGACGCGCAAGAGAAGAGAATGGAAAAGGGCTGCTGAATCATCATCAACACGTGTGGAGGCTGGTGTGTTTGGAGTGCATTAAACCTGGCTTGAGTGGCTTTCAAGAAAAGACAGGATGTCTGCCACTTTAGTGTCTAATAACTCGGTGTTCTCTCCAAGGAAGCCACGCACGGTACATCAGCTGCTCCAGTGACGTGTTTTGTGGCTTCAAAAATCCATGTAAGCAGTGTGAAAGCCAGGAAGCTGCGGTTTCTTTTTCTGAGATAATTGTGTGTAACTCTCCATCCTGGGTTGTTTTGTTCAAAATTCGCACTCAGGAATGCGAGGGCACTTGTATAAAGAGCCACTTGGTAGGGAAAAGTAATGTCTGTGGCATTTAAAACATGCACAAGCACTCTGCATGTTTTAAAGGACAGTCCACATTTCCTATTCACTCTACAGTTTCAGTTAATGATTAGACACCTCGGTAAAACTTTGACATTTCAAACTGCTTTATCAGCTTTAAATCAGCTTTTCGATTGCTGTGTACAGGAACTAAAGCACCATTTATTTCTGGCGATACAAGGGAGCATGAGAGCCCCTGTTGCTGAACTGTTCTGCCGGATTGGTTCAGATAAAAACCTCTGATAGAGACCGTGGGAACCAGAGGATTCCCAAGAGGCCTGTTGCTTCTCCTGTGACAAGCACAGCCCATGGGAGCAGTTCATTTCCTGTGACAGGGGCGGCACGCTGCTTCAAGCCTTAAAAGTCACATCCACTGACCCCTTAAGAACTTGAGACCACACAACTACATCTCAGCTACAGTGCAGCTGATAATAGACTGACTGATCTGAGCTAAAAATGACTTCTGTACATGGAATAGTGAACGAGATGTGTGGGAACACCATCTGAGGCATACTCGACGTGAAGCACATGCTGATTGTTCTGAACTTGCACCAAAAAATGAAGTCATTTGCTTTGGGATGTTCTTGAAATAATGCATTGAGCTTTGCTGTTATTGTGGTTCTTGCATGCTTGCATCTGAGCTTTTTTCTTTCAAGCCCTGATGTAACAGAGTTACACAATCCTGATGTTCAAAAAAGGGGCTTTTCAGACATCATGATTGGCCAAGTCTTTGTAAAAGGCCTCAACTGTTCAGTTAGTGTTAAGTCACTTCCTGTGCCAGATGCTGTGGGGATGACATCACTGTCTAGTTTGAGACTATGGCCTCTCTGTGGTAGAGCCAAGTATGGTTAAATCACAGGCTCTGTGTGGGTAACTAGGGAAAGACTAGAAGCAAGCCAAACATGTAGTCATACTAATACCGTGGAGGAAGGGAGGGAGAGCAGCAGGGGAGAACTACAGTTGGTTAGACACTGTAACTAAGAGATTTGTATTTGTTTTGAACCATTAACTGACTCCTAAATCTTAGCCCCAAGTCTACGAAAAAGTAAACCGTAACAAAAGAGCAAGTTTTATGTTCACAAAAAGCGGCAATGTTGTGATTTTGCCTTTGATGAAATCCCAAGTTACCCCCTGTAATTTAGGATGCATTGCCAAACAAGTCGAGTGTAATATCATTTAATAGAGAATTAAACATGTCAGTGGAGGAGAACGTATTAGGACATCAAAGCTATAGACGCCCAGCGCCTCTCGTAGTCTCCTCTTTCATACAGGAGACATCTTGTAAAGTCGGCTGATAAATGAAAGCTTGTCAGTTTTGGCAACAACACGATACTGGAGCGTTTACATGGGGCCAGGTTTCAGGTTAAGCTGTGTTCTCCGTGTACCCATGTAAATGAGATAGGCCACAGTCTGCGACAGGACATGCTGCAAGCAGAGCAGAGCAGATCGAGGATCTCAGATGTCCGATAATGTCAGAGAAAACAATCATCTGTTTGAGGTGCAGCTCCCTCAGGAACACCTTTGAAGTGGGGAGAAGAGGAGCCGGAGCAAACTGAAAATTTTCCACAATGTCACAGTAAAGGCATCTGCTGCCTGTGGTGGAAAGTAACTCTGTACATTTACTCAAGTACTGTACAGTTATGTTACTTCATTCTTCTACTCAACTGCATCTTAAAGAGAAATATTGCACTTTTTATTACACTACATTTATCTGAAATCTGTAGTCACTTTTCAGTTTATGCTTTAACCAATTTGTATAGCAAAACAATGTGTTTTCTTCTTTCTTCTCTGATTAATCATTAAATGACTCTCAGATTTGTTCCCCTTTTGAAGGGCCCGACTCCTCAAGCTGGGACCCAGTGGACTAAAAGACTAAACTACTCAACTGTGTATGAAGTAGGCTAGTTACTGCAATACTAGCTCCACCCTGACCAGCTACAACAATGAAATCAGGCTTGTTCACTGAGCAATTAGAGGTAGCACTTCTGTACTTCTACCTAAAGGAGCAATTTGTAAGTTTTGCTACTTCTACATAGCCAACGTTAGCATCAACAGCTGATTACTTACCAGTCCTGCCAAGAGCTTCAGCCATTATTGCGTTTACAAGACAAGCCATTATAATATGCCGCTGCTTCTTCAAGGCAGATTGGACTCTACAGTGACTCTGTATCAGAAAGTGACAAGACGGGCCAGCCGGACTGGGCTAGCTGGTTAGCATGCTAACTTTAGTCGAAGAAAAGAAGTGATAGAAATAGAAGTAAAACAATACTGTTGCTTTCCACTGCTGGGGACAGCTCTTGGTGAGTAAAGGAATGAATTTGATTCTGAACTCGTAACATTTTTTCTCAACTGGTAAGTAAACAGCTGTTAATGCTAATGTTGGCTATGTAGCAATAGCTTACAAATAGCTCCTTTAAAGTTTTGATGACAGGACTTTTACTTGTTTAAAGTGTTGTACTGACACTGTTACTTTAGAAAAGTGCGGAAACTTCCACCCTTGTCTGCTGTTGTCATACTTGCATCAGGGGATTAGAAAACAGAAGGTATCATGTGGGAAGACAAAGCAAAACTCAATATGGGAAGGAAAGAAGCTTTACCACAGACTGAAGGCTGAAATTGTGAAATGCGTGACAAAACTTCTCTATCCTGCATGGAGCATGAGGTCATTTAGAAACAGGGGGGAGGGGAAGGAGGAATTATTCTTACACAATTCAACTTCAGACTGAAAAGTCTAAGCAGATACCCACAGCCTATGTTCTGGTATTCTCTCTGATTTTCAGCTCTAATAAAGACAATCTCAGAATGAACTCTCCACT